>NC_133771.1:152602638-152693835 GCF_003597395.2 Chelonoidis abingdonii
GTATACAAATTCCCGCCCCTGACTTTAAACAATCCAGTTCTCTGATTGGTCCTCTAGTCAGGTGTTTGGTTACCCTTTCCAGGTAAAAGAAACTTAACCCTTACCTTACCTATCTACTTATGACAATCATGGAGCTGCATTTAAATATTTCCTAGATATATTGTACTTTAATGACTTGGGGAACAAAGGGAAAAATGCTAAGTATGGAGATTAAGTTCTTGTATGAGACAAAATGGAATGGAATATTTGCACTCTTAACAGATTAAACAGATAGATAGTTTAACATTCCCCAGTCTTTTAGGTTGTATTTAACATATCTGCAAATTTTTTAACAAAATCTCAGCATTATTAATCAGCTGTCTTGTATCATACAGTGATGTGACTTTTTTCAGCCAAAAATGACTTAATTACTCTTCTTTCTTGTTTGAGACCTAGCATCATCTCTGATATTCCTTTATCTCCAATGGCTTGGCCAGAGAAGTTTTGCAGTGCTCTTCTCTTTTACCTAGTAGCATAGTGTTACACTTTTTCAATTTAAAATACTGCTTCTTGCTATCTAAACTTTTGTGCGACATATGGATGTAATGCCTAAATCTTTCTGTCAGAAATAAAGTTTACAGGATATACAAAAAGAATCAAATAACTGGTTAAATTGTTTCTTTTCAAAGTGATATGTTGACATTATTCATGCAAAACTACTTCCCTCTCATCTTTTTATAGCCTGCTTCATCAGGAGATGATAGAGCCATGTGTTTTACCTGCAGTGTGTGTTTGGTGTGCTGGGAGCCTACAGATGAACCTTGGTGAGTCTAAGTGTGGAACGTGAGACTTATTTTGCTTTCTGTATGATATGAAAATATATTAGATTAAAAAAAATTAAGTGAAGTACTGTGGTAGACATACCTTGCCTGAGTTCTTCTTATGTATTTGTATTTAGAAAGTTTTGAAGCAATGGATTTCCAAAAAGATACCAATTTTTTAAACGCAAACTGTCCTGACATTTTAAGTAACACTTTATTGCACTTCCTATAATACAGGAAAAGAATGAAACTGCGCTTGGTGAAAGCTCTTGGTTTTTCTTTCATTTGGAATACCTTTACAATTTAATGGTCTGTCTTCTGACACTCTAGGTTTACCTAAAATTTATTCACCTGCAAATACTTGATTTAAGGATTCTGTGTCAGTTGATGAGGTTACTGATGATAAAGTGTGATAAGGCAAATGGGTTGAATATTTGGATCTTACCACCTTTAAATAAAGGATTCACTAGTTTTCAAATGACTTGTTAAATGTATGCATGAGTGCATTTCTTTACCTGTTTCTAGGTGCCTGATCTAACTTTGTCTTAAATCCGTGTCTTAAATTGTCCCATTCTCTAAATTACATTCTGGCTACCTTGAATTTTTCTTTTTAATTTTAGCCCTTTACTTCCTATTTGCCCCTTTTACTACACCTGATGATTTTCTCTTCTTTGGTACAATCTGTCAGATGTTAGTAAAGAATTATGATTTTTTTCAGTGTCTCCACCAACTGCACAAATTTAATTCAGAAATCTTTCACACTTGTCTTACTAGCTTTTTTTATTTTTATTGGTTAAGACTCTACACTTCTCAGTGTCCCTTTCTGTAGGGAGAAATGTAGGACTGAATACAGTACTGTACTTACTAAAGCTATATAGAGATGAAATCTGGTATTACAAGCAGTGATACTGTATGCACTCTTGAGTTAAATTTTCTCTCTTGTTATAGCATCTTACTGCTTGCTCTTTTGACATTAGTAGCCAGTCAGAGCCCAGCAGTTGTCATGATAACTTGGTGGTTATTTCTCTTAATGGTGTGTGCAAATCCCCCTGCATTTTGATACGTGGAATTCCTTTAAGCATTTCATACAATATGGTTATTGAGAAATAACCACAAACTAAGGATCAATAACATTATTCTTATGCTCTCGTTAAAACAATTTCGTTCTTGTATGATTCAACTCTATTACAGGTTGAGATATTACTTGTGCATTATGTCTTCACAAACTTGGAAGTTGATTTTAATAGTTAGTAGCTGGTATTCTAATGCAAACTTGCTGCTAGGAGAAGCCAACATTTTGATATTTTATTTTTTTAATGCGCAAAGGTCTGAACATGAGAGACATTCCCCAAACTGCCCGTTTGTCAAAGGTGAGCACACACAGAATGTACCCCTCTCAGTCACACTCGCAACAAGTCCAGCACAGTTTCCCTGCACAGATGGCACTGACAGGATAGCTTGCTTTGGATCAGGAAGTTGCCCTCACTTTCTAGCTGCAGCAACAAAACGAGGAAAGATCTGCATATGGGATGTTTCCAAACTTATGAAGGTACATCTTATTTAAGAATTCAATAGTAGTAATTGTTTTGTCAGATTTAAATCAATGTACACCTCTACATTTTTATTTGTTTAGGTTCACTTAAAGTTTGAGATCAATGCATATGATCCAGCAATTGTTCAACAGCTTGTGTTGTCAGGAGAACAGAGCTCAGGGGTTGACTCAAGGAGACCAACATTAGCATGGCTAGAAGATTCCTCTAGCTGTTCAGATATACCAAAATTGGAAGGAGACAGGTATGCTAACCTTCCAAATTTAAAAATATTTTTTTAAAATGTTCTATCTTGGATAATGGATTTGAAATGCCATTAAACTTATTCACACTTAGTTAGAAAGCAGAAGACAATGATTCATCTGTTGCTTATTCATGGAGATGGGAGTGGAATGTGGAGTGGTGATGCTTATGTACTCCCATGTGATGTAAAAGTGTCACTGAAGTCCTGTCTGGTGAATGATTGTTTTTCTTTCAAAGCTTATATTTTACCTCAGTTATATTTTAAAATACTTTCCTCACCTGTCTTAATGTGTGCATTTTTTACGTGATAGATAGAAAAGATGCATTATCAGAGTGTGCTTGAAATATTGTGATGCACGAAGCTAGAAACAATGTGGGGGAACTTAAGTTTCAAGAATAGATCTTCATTTTAATCGTATGGGATAATAGTTAAATGCAAGTGTTCTAAAGCTTTTGGAAGGTGTAGTTTCTAATCATTATGCTTTGAAATCAAGTAAAATTTATTTAAGAGCTGCCAGACCTTGTCTTTTCCATGTTTTTATCAATCTGTTTGTACGGCTCTTTTAAAGTACAAATTACTATGGAAGTACTAAGAACTATATTTCTTTCCTTACATATTTAATAACCAAGATAAGTAGTGTGTTTATAGACTCATATGTTTGAAAGGCCTTTTACATAGTGAATGCAATCCCTATCCTGAGGCATTTCAATTTGTTATAGCTATGACTTGATGCAAACTGAAGAGATGATATCAAGCAAAGGGAAGGATGGCAGTTGCCAAAAAAAACCTTGCGTGTATTCACAATGAATACATGTCTATATTCTGTGAGATCTTATCACTATATCCAAGCATCATAAGTTAACGTTGACTGACTTTCTCTCGTACCCATAAAACAATCATTGATGGAAAGCTCCTGGGGAAGTGAGTGTTGAACGGTGAGGTGATGAAATTTTCTGTCACCTTTCTAAATATTTTCACTCAACTTCAGGGGATCCAGAAAGCAATAGCTAGTCTGCATGAAAGCAGAAATTTATTTTTCTTTTTAACTGAAATTCATCTTCAAGTATTGGTTATTTCACATAATGTGTGCCTGTGCACTCTTGACCGCAGATTATAAACAGTGTCTGTGCCTGCCCAGTGCAGCACTGTGTGCTCTCAGGTGTGGGCAGTAGGGAGGCACCGACCTGCCACTGCTTAAGTTCCTTCTCTACTGCCTGAGGCTTGAAATGGAGCAACTGCAGTGTCCACTGCTTCCTATCTGTTTTCCCACTTTCTTACTTTTTAGCTTTATTTACTCTATTTAGTGTGTTGGGTTTTTGTTTGTTTGTTTTTAAGTTGATTTTGTGCATGGAGGGGCCCCCACTGAATTTAACTCCTCAACTTTGTGGTCTATGGCTTTTTCGTTATGCTTAAGGCCTCGGGTTCAAACCCTGCCTGACTTGCCACAGGTCTCTTCCCTGTAGCAGTGGGCACTCCAGCTATCTCCGGTGTCTTGAAGAATCGGAGAAATATAGGGCTGGAAGGGACCTCAAGAGGTCATCTAATCCATTCCCCTACGCTAAGGCAGGGCCAAGTATACCAAGACCATCTTTGACAGGTGCTTATCTAACCTATTCTTAACCTCCAGTGATGGAGAACCTCCTTTTGGAAGCCTATTCTAGTGCTTAATTATCCTTATAGTTAGAAGGTTTTCCTCTTGTCTAACCTAAATCTCCCTTGCTGCAGATTATGCCCATCACTACTTGTCCTATATTAAGTGGATATGGAGAACAATTTAACAGCCCTTAATGTATTGAATGACTGTTATCAGGTCCTGTTCCCCTGCCCTTTCAGGCTTTTTTTACCCTCAGTACTAAACATGCCAAGTTTTTAACCTTTTCTCAGAGGTCCGATTTTCTAAACCTTTTATCATTTTTGTTTCTCTCTTCTGGACTCTCTCTCGTTTATCCACCTCTTTCTTAAAGTGTTGTGAACAGAACTGATTCCCATCTGAAGTCTCACCGGTGCTGAGTAGAGCAGGACGGTTACCTCCTATGTCTTAAATACATTACTTCCGTTAATATACCCCAGAATGATAGTAGCTTTTTTGGCAACTGTAGTACATTGAACATAAGTGAATCGTATGTGATCCATTATAACACTCAATTTCTTTTCTTCAGTGCTTCTGCCTCTCCAGTTACTCCCCATTTTGCAGTTGTACATTTATTTTTCCTTCCTAAATATAATACTTTTCACTTGTCTTTATTGAATTTCATCTTGTTAATTTCAAACCAATTCTCCAGTTTGTCAGGATTGTCATTTTGTATTCTAATCCTATATTCCAGTGTGCTAACAAACCCTCTCAGTTTGGTGTCATCTGCAAATTTTATAAGCACTCTCTGCTCCTTTATCTAAACCATAAATGAAAATACCGAGTATGTACCAGTCCCCTGCAGAGCCCCACTAGATGTGTTCCCCTCAGTTTGACAGCAAACTATTGATAACTACTCTTTGAGTATGGTCTTTCAACCAGTTACACACTCACATTATAGTAATTTCATCTAGACCATATTCCTCTAGTTTGCGTGTGAGAATGTCATGTTGGCACTGTCAACCTTACTAATTTTAAGATATCATCATGTCTATTGCTTTTCCCCTATTCACTAGGCTACTAACCCTGTCAAAGAAGGAAATTACATATACTCGATTATAAGACAGTTCATTTATAAGTTGACCCCCGCCCCCCCCTGACAGATAAGTAAAAGTGGCAAATTTTTATGACCCATTCATAAGCCGACCTTGTAATTCAGGGGTTGGCAAACCCTGGTTCCCAGCCCGTCAGGATAAGCTGCTAGCAGCCCAAGACGGTTTGTTTACCTTGAGCATCCGCAGGCACCAGAGGACGCTTATTGTCCTGGACTTCCAAGTTGCCTGCTTTCATGTCATTGTTCATCCCTCCCTCAAGAGTCTTCTGTGGTCTTATAGGCTCAGAGCATTACCAATACATTGTCGTTCTCTTCAGGAATCTCTATGGCTCCAAGGGTCTTTATGAAGGTCCTGTCAGCAGTAGTGGCTCACCTGCATCAGTAGGGCATTGCAGTCTTTCCATATTTGGACGACTGGCTCCTCAGAGGCCACTCCATCAGTACTGGGAAAGATCTCTAAGAGAATTCAGATAATCAAAGCACCCCAGTCTTGCCCTCTGAACATGGTACAGCATAATACTGAGTTATTATGGAGGTAGTATAAACACTTTGCTACCGAAATGTCATTGAATGACATCCCTTTACTCTGAAGGGAGTGTAATCTGTTGGTTATTGCATAAGAATAGGAATTGAGAACCCTGAATTCTAATTCTAACTGGGCCCATGACCTTGCACGAATTTGTCAGCCTGCTCGTGCCCCAGTTTGTTTTTTAAAATAGGCATAAAACCTGTTGTATCTCATAACATTGTGGGAATTAAAGTTTTTGTACAATCTTTGATGTATGGAGGCTGAGTAAATGCAAAGTGTATAATCCATGATTGCAAATGTTGCAACTGTCACGTTTTAAAATCTCATTGAGCTGTGTTGTGCTTTTAGTGATGACCTGTTGGAGGATTCGGACAGCGAAGAGCATTCCAGATCAGAATCTGTGACAGGTGGGTATGATATTTTTGAACACTATCTGCAAAAATCTGTTAGGAATTTAAGGATTTTTGGGTTAGGAAATGAAGTTAATTTGAACTCTGCTTTCTTGCATGTATATATGAAAATATAGGCTTGGATCACCTTTACAGCTACAATACATGTACACACTTTAGTCTGTGACAAGCTAAAGCTTTGGAGAAAATGTAAAATGACAACATAAACTTCACTTACATAAAATCCCATGGCAAGGAGTTAAAATAACATTACAAATCTTTTGTTGTGGAAAGAACTAATAGTAAAAGTAATAGTGGCATACAAATGTGTTCACATTTTAAATAGCACAAAGCATTAGAATTGCAGCATAATCAACTGGGCTTTATGACTGTTAAGTAATGTAAAGTTAAATGAAGTTAGATCTAGGCATTTGAAAATAAGAAATTATCATTCAGCTAGTGAAATTGTATGTTAGATGAAACTGGAAGGATGTTAAATTTCAAAATAGCATTCAAGTTCTTCTCAAAATGTGTTAATGGGGGTGGGCGGAAATTGTCACTAGGAAAGGGTGTGCAGTCCTGTATGAAAGTAGCATCTGAAAAGTGTTAATGCAGGATCTGAATAGCTCATATAACCAAAAAGGCACACAAAATTTAAGCTAAAGTAAAAAAGGAAGCAAAATATTGATAGTTTGAATTTGGGTCTGGTTCGTCCCATTTCTGGAACTGAGGAAATACATAGTTCTGTGGGAGACTTTAAAATAAAAATGTGAAATGTCAACTTTAGCAGTTGCACAGTAACTTTGAGTTGTGAAAATCTTTTTCCATAGTGACAAAATTACGAAGGACCCAAAAACTGTATTGAATTATAAAGGTTCTTGGGTTTTGTTTCTTGATGTTTCTCACCAGTAGGTATAAACCTTCATGTTCTTTTGGCTTACTAGGGTCTGTACAGGGTTTGTTGGTTTTTTCTTGTAATGCTTGTATGCATTGTCTATTTTCATTTAATTTTTTTTATAACTTTTACACGTCACTGGTTAAATGAACAGTTGCTGGACAAGGACAACAAGAATTTTAAATAGACTATTGACTGTAGCTGACATTTTTTGCCCTCTGTAGTATTGCTACAGTGAAGATTGAGATGTAAAACTATACTTTTAAAAAAATACTCTTTAGCGCCTTTTTATTTGAAAAGAGGAAAATACAATAAGCAAACATTGGGAAAGGGATAGCTCAGTGGTTTGACCATTGGCCTGCTAAACAGAGGGTTGTGAGTTCAATCCTTGAGGGGGCCACTTAGAGATCTGGGGAAAAATCAGTACTTGGTCCTGCTAGTGAAGGCAGGGGGCTGGACTCAATGACCTTTCGAGGTCCCTTCCAGTTCTAGGAGATAGGTATGTCTCCATTAATTTATTTTAACAACTTTGTCTTTCAGAGTTTGACTTATTTATATCATGCCATTTTGCATGATGTTTCATAGAAAAAGGTAAGGAAATAGAGAAGAGAGAAGAGTAAACTCACTGCTACAGACATTTTCGGTTGTGTTGGTAAATTGAGGATAAGATAGGACAGGAGTGAAGAGCAAACTTAAAAAGTCTTAAAGTCAGGAAATTCAGAAGTGAGATACCCACAGCAACCTTGAATTTCCAAGAGTTTTTGGATAGAACGGTGTTTGTGAAAGGTACCACATTCACATCTCTGAAGGCTAAATTTATCTGTCCTTAAACTTCAGTTTAAATCCACCTTCATTATAGAGGGGCCATCTTTTAAGACTGAGAGGTGCACTAAATGTATAATTGTAATATCTGGGAATGGTATCCATCTGAAGCAGAGTAGGAGGGTGAGCAGCAAAAAGGATACCATGATCAACTTATTGCAGCTGAATTTTTTATAGTGAAGGGTAATGCCAGTAGTTAAACTCAACTTTACAAAAATGTGACTTGCATATTCCTTGTTTATCTGACTTTGCTATCTAATACAATCTTTAATGAACAACGCAAATTGATTACATGACTATCAATAAAAATCTCTCGAACTGAGGCAAAGGAAAGTTTCTGTTTATTTCTAACAAGTTTTGTACTGTTGAAGTAGAAATCTTGCAAAAAAAAAGTTATCAGTTTTATATTAAATAAAAATTGTTAAAGCTTTAGAAGGGAAACACTTGAAAGTTGGGAAGTGACAACCGCCTAAATCTTAAGTCAGTTAGCTTGTATAGATGTATTCTGATAGTTAATTACATGATCACAACTGCTTTTTGCAAGACCTGTTCATTTTCTGTGCAAAGTACATAAGGTCAGGGTCCTCATTGAAATGTCAAAGGACAGGGTGGGGAGGGAGAATAGAACTGCCTCACTTGCTCTACAATCTCCAGTTTGCACTCTGAATGAGATAGGGTTCTTGCAGGAAAACTGTGATCATGTAATTAACTATATCATCATGCATACGAATAAGGGAGTAGACTTGAGGTGTAGAAATCTGGATCTTCAAGTTTAAATGCTAGAAAAGAAGAATCTCAGGGTTATTTTCCTTCAGCTGTGTTTCAGCCTCTTCTTCCTGGTCTGGTATCAACCTATGACTTTTTCGTTTGCAATCATTCATATTTACTAAATAATGCAAAGGTTCTGCGACTTCTCTGAGTTACTTTTGAAAAATTTTGTCCTTGCATTATTCCAGTTTAATTAGACCAGGTTATATTTCAGCATTGAGGGTGTTCTTTTTCATATCTTATGATTGGTAGTTAGGAATACTGGGTGGGGGGTTGTTTTGCTGGTTGGTTTGTCAGCTGATGTAAACAGTAAAATATGGCGGTAGTGTAGCATGGGTTTATCAGCTAGGAGTGGGAGCTGAGTCTGCCCTTCTGAGGGGGTCATACTAGGCTGTCTAGGTAGCCGGAGGGGGTATTTGTGTGTGTACAGCAGAGCCACTTGAGTGGCTTATGAGGTTCAGTATGAACAGCAACTCAGGAAGGTAAGTTTGACTTGTTGGGAAAGTCTTCAGTTTCTTTTCCTCTATCATTCTGATTTGAGTTTTCTTAATTATTTAAAGGACAGTTGTTAACTTTTCGGGAATTAATATTTCTAGGTCCTTTCCCACATATGGAAATGTCACATTTTTGTATCCTCTGTATATTTGAAGATACACAGAGAAATGACTAAATGGTTGGTTAATAGAATTAGTCTATAACCTAAACCAAGCACCTACTAATGCATTGTTTGTTCTAAAGGGCATACATCACAAAAAGAAACCATGGAGGTGAGCCTTGATATAACAGCCCTGAGCATCCTTCAGCAGCCTGAGAAACTTCAGTGGGAAATCGTTGCAAATGTGCTTGAAGACACAGTTAAGGATCTAGAAGAACTTGGGGCAAATCCCTGTCTAGCCAACTGTAAGAGTGAAAAGATGAAGGAGAAGCATCTGGAACAGCACAACATTCCCTTTCCTTGTTTGTTAGCTGGGGGTTTATTAACATACAAATCACCTGCTACCTCCCCTGTTAGTAGTAACTCTCAGAGATCACTGGATGGTTTAAGCAGGACTCGAGGTGAGAGTGTATCAGAGCAGGGATCAACGGACAATGAATCCTGCACTAATTCAGAACTGAATTCCCCTCTGGTAAGGAGGACTTTACCAATATTGCTTCTTTACAGCATTAAGGAGTCTGATGAAAAAGCAGGAAAAATCTTTTCACAGATGAACAATATTATGAGTAAAAGTTTACACGATGATGGTTTTACAGTTCCACAGATCATTGAGATGGAGCTGGACAGTCAGGAACAGTTGCTGTTGCAGGATCCACCTGTGACTTATATTCAACAATTTGCAGATGCAGCAGCCAATCTAACTTCTCCAGACTCTGATAAGTGGAACTCTCTGTTTCCCAAGCCTGGGACGTTGGTTCAGTGCCTGCGACTACCTAAGTTTGCAGAGGAGGAGAACCTTTGTGTAGATTCAATCACTCCTTGTGCAGATGGAGTTCATTTGTTAGTAGGACTACGGACATGCCCTGTTGAATCCCTGAGTGCAATAAATCAAGTAGAGGCCTTGAATAATTTAAATAAATTAAATTCGGCACTATGTAACAGAAGAAAGGGTGAACTAGAGTCGAGTCTTGCTGTTGTGAATGGCACAAATATCAGTGTGATCCAGCATGAGTCACCAGCAGACGCAGTACAAACGCCTTTAATAATTCAACCTGAGCAGAGAAATGTTAGTGGTGGATATCTAGTGCTTTACAAAATGAACTATGCCACTAGAATAGTGACTCTAGAGGAGGAACCAATAAAAATCCAGCATATCAAAGACCCCCAGGACACAATTACCTCACTGATTTTGCTCCCACCAGATATACTGGACAATCAAGATGATGAGTGTGAGGAGCCTGTAGAAGAAATACATTTAACTCCTAAGAATGGTAATGGGAGAGAGAGAAAATCTGAGATCTCTACTCTTGGGCACCTGGTAATAACTACTCAGGGAGGGTTTGTAAAAATTTTAGATCTTTCGAACTTTGAAATTCTGGCCAAAGTGGAGCCACCTAAAAAGGAGGGTGATGAGGAACCCGATATGTTTGTCTCTGTGATCTACTGCTCGGGCACAGACAGACTGTGTGCTTGCACCAAAGGTAAGATACTTTTTGAAAAAAGTGATAAACACTATAATAAAATGACAGATGTTAAATGTGGTAGAATGTTGACTGAGTTTCAGAACTACAAAAGTGCACCATATAAATGATTTTGAGGGTTGTATATTGAGGATGTTCTCAAATTCACCCCTGGTTCTAGCACTATTCCACATTTTAAGTTTAGGTGATATATCTCTAAAATTGGAATGTACATTTTAGGTGCACGCAGTGTATTGATAATTCTGTTCTTCATAGATTCATAGTTTAAAGCCTGAAGGGATCATTAGATCATCTAGTCTGACCTCTTTTGTATCGCAGCCCACTAAATTCCACTCCTCTATCCTTGTATTTGAACCTAATAACTTTGTTTGACTGAAGCATATGTTCCAGGAAGACAAGGTAGATGAGGTAATATATCTTTTACTGGATCAACTTCTGTTGGCGAGAGAAGTTGGTCCAATAAAAGATATCACCCACCTTGTCTCTCTAATATCCTGGGACAGACACAGCTTTAACAACACTGCATGTATTCCAGAAAGACATCCAGTCTTGATTTGAAGACTTCACAAAATGGAGAATCCACCTCGTCCCTTTGTAGTTTGTTCCAGTGGTTAATCATTCTCACTGTTAAAAATCTATCTTACTTCATTTTTTATTTCCAGCCACCAGTTCTTGTTACACCTTTCTTTCTTCACTCAACTAAACATTTTCTCCCCATGAAGGTGCAGTAATAAAGTCCCAATCCCAGGCCTGGTCTATGCTACAGAGGTTGACGTCAGGCAGCTTACGTCAACCTAATTATGTCAGTATGTACATTACAGCATTGCTCCCACCGATGTAAGTGCCCTACTACACTGACATAGTAACTCCACTTCCACAAGAGGCGTAGGGCTTATGTCAATGAAGTTAGGGTGACCCAGTGTCTGTATAGACACTGTGTTCTTACATCAGCTGGTGGCTGTCTTGTCAATTTCACAACAAATTGCTGTCCAGCTGCCCCCCGCTCCCCAGGAGAGCTGGGCAGCTGGACCCTGCTTCTGCTCCCAGCTTGGGAGCCAGGGCGAGAAGCCCAGGGTGGCTTCCCACCCACTTCTGGTGGAGCAGAGGGCGGGAAGCCTGCCTGGAGCCTGTGGGCAGCTAGGCTCCCGGCAGGGAGCTGCCAGCCCACTGCCTCTCCTAGGTCAGTGGAAGCACTTCTGGTGAGGATGTGTACCGCTGACCCAAGGAGAGTAGTGTGGACATGCTGTAAGTTGACCTTTTCAAGGTATGATTCCCCACTCTGAACCTTTAGCGTACAAAAGATGGGGTAACTGCATGAACCCCTCTAAGCTTAATTACTAGCTTAGAAATGATTGATAGAGCTGCCACCACCCAAAAATATAGTGTTTTGGGACACTTTCTGGCCCCCAAACCCTTCCGTGGGAACCCCAAGACCCAAAACCCCTTGGGTTTCACAACAAAGGGAAATAAACCATTCCCCCTCCTTCCTTTCTCCCAGATTCTCCCCTCCCTGGGTTACACTGGGAGATCCCTGTGATTCAACTCCTTGAATCTTAAAACAGAGAGGAAATTCACCTTCCCCCTCTTATCTCCCCCTCCCAGACTCTCTCCCTGAGAGAGAGACAGTGATCCTAACACAGAGAGAAATCAGGCTTTTCCTCCCCCCTTCTCTCCTTTCTCCCCACCAATTCCCTGGTGAGTGCAGACCCCCTCCCTTGGGTCTTACACAAGAAAAAAAAAAAAATCAATCAGTTCTCTTAAAAAAAAAAGCTTTTAATAAAAGAGAAAAAAGTTAAAATTATCTCTGTAAAATCAAGATGGAACATGTTACAGGGTCTTTCAGCTTATAGACACTAGAGAGAATCTTCCCCCCCAGCACAAATACAAGTTGTAGCAAACAGAGATACAATCCTTCCAGCAAAATTTGCAAATAAAGAAAACAATCAAAAGACTAAACCACCTTTGTAACTGGTACTTACTAAATTGAACAGAAGAGGCTGTTTCAGAAAATTGGACAGTCTGTATACATGTCTGGTCCCTCTCAGAACCCAGAGAGAACAAAGCAAAAACCCAAAAAGCACAGACAGAGGCTTCCCTCCACCGAGATTTGAAAGTATCTTGTCTCCTGATTGGTCCTCTGGTCAGGTGTTCCAGGTTTACTGAGCTAGTTAACCATTTACAGGTAGAAGAGACATTAACCCTTAACCATCTGTTTATGACAGACCTAGTATAGATCGACTTACCTTTCTAGTGTAGACATACCTTCAGTCATCTTTTTGATAAGCTAAACTGATTGAGACCTTTATTTCTCTATCGCGCATTTTCTCCAAATCTTTTTTTGTGGCTGTTTTCTGCATCCCCCAGTTTTTCAACTTTTTCTTTTTGTGTATGGACAGCACACAATATTTCATTATTGGTCTCAGCAGTGCTGCATACAAGGGTAAAATTTTCTCCATACTTGTACTCACTATTCCTGTATTTATGCATCCAAGAATTAAACTAGACGTTTTTGCCACAGCATTGCACCGGGAGTTCAGTTTCAGTTTGAGTCATTGATCTCCAGGATGCAATGCCCTATTCTATGGGTGTGGTTTGCCTTTTTTCCCCGCTAGATGTCTGACCTTGTATTTGGCTGAATATAAACGCTTTTTTTTTTTTTGAGTGGGCCTCATTTACCAAGTGATCCAGATAACTCTGTATGGCTGCCTAGTTCTTATCTGTCATTCCACCAATCTTTGTGTCCTCTGCAAATTTTATCAGCAAAGATTTTATATTTACTTCCAAATCATTGATAAGTGTTGAATGGTGTTGGGGCGTAGTACAGACCCATGCAGAATCCCACTAGAATTTGATGATGAGTCTCCATTGACATCTACTTTTTGAGATTAGCCAGTTTAACACTTAATGTAGTTTATTGATACTATGTAGTGTTCATGTTTTAATTAGAGTGCTGTGCAGGACTAAGTCAAAGTATATTACGTTTACGCAGTTACATTTATCAGCCAAACCTGCACTCTAATCAAAGAATGAAATCTTGCTCTATGATGGGCTGGAAAACAGTTACTCACCTTTTAGTAACTGTTGTTCTTCAAGATGTGGTGTTCATGTCCATTCAAAGTAGGTGTGCGCGTGCCGCGTGCACGCCAGGTGGAAGACTTTCCCCTAGCAGCGTCCGTAGGGTCAGCCCGGGCGCCCCCTGGAGTGGCGCCACCACGGCACCCTATAAAGGGGCCCGCCGACCCTCCACCCCCTCAGTTCCTTCTTACCGCTGGTGACGGCTAGCTGGAACTTCACTGCCAAAATGCTACGCAAGAGTCCTATCCTTACCATTTAGCCCGTGTATTCAATTATTTTATAGTTAGTTAGATAAATCTTTGTATATAGTTTTCGTAGTTGAGGGGGTTCCCCCCCCCAGAGTCTTCGTTGCTTGCTGGGGCATGCCCAGGTCCCCCGGGTTCAAACTCTGAGAGAACTGCGGGAAATTCATGCCCAAGAGTGACCCGCACTCTGTGTGTTTGAGGTGCTTCGGAGAGAGCCACCAAAAGGATTGGTGCTCTGTCTGTAGAGGCTTCCGCCCATGAACTCTTAAGGACGGGGCTCAAAGACTTAGAGTCCTCCTGATGGAGACGGCCCTACGACACCCTCGGACCCAGCACATGGTCCTCGGTGCGGAGTGCCCCGGCACCGGCATCAGGACTTAGGGCCCAGCCCAAGTCGTCAAAAACCTGGCACTGGATGGAGTCGGGTCATAGGAAGTCGGCCTCAGTGTGGCACCGCTCACCTTCTCCGGTGCCTGCCAAGAGAAGGAAGCCGGTGAGGGATCGGTTACCCCACCAGGATCTGAGGCCGACGCCGTCCACAGGTGTAAGCGGACAGGCTGGGCTGCAGCCCTCGGCAGTTCCGTTGACTCCTGCGCCGCAGAGAGGGTGGTCGAGTCCGGACCAGCTTAATTCCCCGGACCTCAGCGGAGGCATACGCCCCCCATCGATGCCGGAGGTGTTCGAGGCAGCCTTAGGCCTAATGGGTCTCCCAGCACTGGCCTCCCCACATCGTAGGGAGTTGCCAACTGTGGCCCATCCACCAGTGCAATCTAGAGGCAAGCCAGCCATGCTGTCACCTCCCTCCCCGCACTGCGCTGTGAAGGTGGCACAGGACCAGATGAGAGGCTCCCTTCCACCTTGGCACCGCTCTCCTTCGGCACCGGGTGCTGCTCCCCGCAGGTGCTCATGCTCAGAGACCTCAGACTCAGAGGCAGACTCCTATCACTCCAGCTGGTCGCGGAGCAGGAGATCAGTGTCGGGTGTGAGCCACCAGCGTTACCCGCAGAGGCAGCAGCAATGGCAGCCGCCCTCGCAGTGGCCGTTTTGGACTCCCTGGGCCTACCATCAGTCGGTAGGCCAGGCGTTTGGCCCTCGGTCACGGTTGGCTTCAGTGTCCTCGACGTCAGTGGCCCCATCGCAGCTGCCTCCCCCACCGTCGCCGGGCAGGGCTGTGCCATCGTCAAGTTCAGCACCCCCTAACCGGGCAGCGGCACCGGCAATGGCTTTCGTTCGGGCTCTGCTGGCACCGCATGATACGCCAAATCACTCACTGGCAACCCCGGTACCGGCCGCAGTGCCGCATTTAGACTCGGAACTGGCACCGCAACCTCAATACCGTGTGGCACAGGACCCCGAGGGGCTGCATGCACCAGAGGAAGGGCCGCTCCATGTAATCTCCTCATCCTCCTCCCCGGACGAGGTGGTGTCGGGCACGGCTGTGGCACCGGCCCTAGGGGACACTCGAATCCTCCCCACATTTGCTTCGGTGAGCAGCTCAAAGCCTCACAATCCAAGCAGAGGAGATCGAGGTGGACGCGGACCCTGTGGTGGACATTCTGGCCCCCTCAGGGCCATCCAGGGTGGCCCTCTCACTGATAAAGACTATAATTGATATGTCCCGCACCCTATGGCAAACACCAGCCTCATTGGCCCCTACCACCAAGAGGATGGAGCGGTGCTACTTCGTCTCCTTTAAAGGTACTGTATGCCCACCCTTCCCCGGACTCCCTGGTAGTAGATGTGCCTAACCAGCGGGACCGTCAAGGGTTTCAGGGGTCAACACCAAAGAGCAGGGATGCAAAAAGACTTGAGCTCTTTGGTAGAAAGGTGTACTCCACGGGGAGACTCCAGCTGCCCATTGCCAATCAACAGGCAATAGTAAGCCGATATGGCCATAACACGTGTTCGGCCATGTCGAAGTTTGCGGAGCTCTTTCCCCAGGACTTGAGGTCAGAGTTTTCGGCCCTGGTGGAGGAGGGTAAACTGATCTCTCGAGCCTCCCTCCAGGCTGCCTTAGATGTGGCAGACTCGGCCTCGGCCTCGCTCACCCTGGCCACAGGCCTGGTCATGCAGCGAGAGCCTGGCTCCAGGTCTTGGGCCTGCCCTATGAGGTCCAGCAGACAATTCAAGACCTCCCCTTCAAAGGGCAGATGCCGTTTTCGGAGAAAACGGACAAACGTCTCCATAGCTTAAAGGACTAAGGGTCACGCTTCACTAGCTGGGCTTGCATTCCCCCGTGACCCAGCGCAGACAATTTAGGCCGCAGGCGGCACCTCGCCCATACCAGCCACAGACTCGCCAGGAGCTGGGGCGCAGGTGGGACAGAAATGGCAGGAGGCGTCACCAGCACCACCCCTCCGGCCAGGCTTCTGGCCAATTGAGACCACCCTCTGGGCCTAGACCCCCTATTTGATGGTACGGTCGAGGGCAACCTACCAATCAAGATTCTAGATTCTTCCACCCCCACCTTTGGGTCACGTCTGTCCCACTTCTACCATGGCTGGTCCCGAATTACGTTGGACAAATGGGTGCTCCGCATGGTAGAGAGGGAATATTCTATCCAGTTCTCCTCCCTTCTGCCCCACCAACCTTCCTCCCCGTCCGTCTTCAGGGACTCGTCTCAAGAGCAACTTCTAATTCAAGAAGTGAAGTCCCTCACGGAAGCAGGGGCGGTGCAGGAAGTCCCGCGGGAGCTCAGGGGCAAAGGCTTCTACTCCCGGTATTTTCTCATGCCGAAGGCAAAAGGGCACCTGAGACCCATCCTAGACTTGCGGTGGCTGAAAAAGTTTGTGAGGAAACTCAAGTTCCACATGGTCTCCCTGTCCTCGATCATCCCCTCCCTGGATCCAGGAGTTTGGTATGCCGCCCTCCACTTTGCCATAATTTCCACATTGCCATAATTCCACAGCACCGTCAGTACCTCAGGTTCGTCGTGGCCAACGTCCATCTGTAGTTTATGGTGCTCCCATTTGCCCTGTCAGCTGCTCCCAGGGTCTTCACGAAGTGCATGGCGGTCGTGGTGGCCTTCCTGCACATGTGGGGCATCCAGGTATTCCCCTACCTGGACGACGGGCTCATAAAGGGCCGCTCCAAGGAGCAGGTAGAGACCCAGGTGTGCTTCATCAGGCGGACCTTTCTCGATCTTGGCCTCCTCTTGAACAAAGCCAAATCCACCCTGTCTCCGATGCAACGAATAGAATTCATAGGAGCAGTTCTGGACTCTACACACGCCAAAGTGTATCTTCCGGAGTCCAGGCTCCGTGCAATTTCTGAGCTCATCCTCGGACTGAACTATGCCCTAGTCACCACGGCGTGAGTTTGCCTCCGGCTGCTGGGCCACATGGCGGCATGCACCTGTGTGGTGGTCCATGCCAGACTCTGGCTTTGCCCGCTGCAGTCCTGGTTGGTGACAGTTTATCGCCCGGGCACGGACCCCCTGGACTCAGTGGTGTCCATTCCCCGGTTGGTGCTGAGCTCACTATGGTGGTGGCTCGACCCGTGGGAAGTCTGTATGGGTGTCCCCTTTGCTGCCCCGCAGCCCTCCCTCTCCCTGGTGACAGGAGTCTCGGATCAAGGTTGGGGAGCGCACCTGGGATGCCTCAGGACGCAGGGCTTGTGGTCGCCAGAGGACCTGGAGTTGCATATCAATGTCAGGGAGCTGAGAGCGATCCGCCTGGCATTTTTTGACCTTCCAGTCTCACCTGGCCGGCAGGTGTGTTTCAGTCCTTTCGGACAACACGGCGGCAGTCTTTTTTATATCAACAAATGGGGGTGCACGCTCCTCTCCCCTCTATAGGGAAGCCCTCGCGCTGTGGGATTTCTGCGTTCACAATGCCAGAACGCCATCAGGTGAGTATCTTCCGGGGGAGCAGAACGGTTTGGCGGACACCCTCAACCACTCGTTCCAGGGTCACGAGTGGTCCCTCCGATGGGATGTGGTGCGCTCAATTTTCCAGCTCTGGGGCTTTTCCCGGCTAGACCTGTTTCGAGGGAAAACAAGAAGTGCTGATGGTTTTGCTCCCTCCTGGGCCGCAGTCGGGGGTCTCCTCCAGACGCCGTCCTACAGACATGGAAGGACAGTCTGCTCTATGCCTTCCCTCCGATCCCCCTGATACACAGGATGCTTTTAAAGGTTCACAGGGATCACGCCAGGGTAATTCTGATTGCTGGCGCAGCCACGCCGGAGCTTTGGTACACGTCACTCCTGCACATGTCTGTTCAGGGGCCCCTGACGCCTCCCCTCCTCCCAGACCTGATCATGCAGAACCGGGGCTCACTCCACCATCCGAATCTCGAGTCCCTTTGCCTCACTGCCTGGATGCTCCGTGGCTGAACCCAGTGGAGTTGCAGTGCTCCCAGCAGGTCAGGCAGGTGCTGCTGCGTAGCAGGAAGCCGTCAGCTAGGGCCACCTACCTGACTAAATGGAAACGCTTCTCCATATGGTTGGGTCAGCTGGGTCACGACCCTCTGGGGGTACCAATTCCAGCTGTCCTTGACTATTTGCTTCACCAAAGACAACTGGGCCTCTCCCTTTCCTCCATTCGCGTTCACTTGGCGGCCATATCCGCTTTTCATCCGGGAGAGGGGGGTGCCTCGGTGTTTGCAAACCGGCTGGTTGGGCGTTTCCTCAAGGGTATGGACAGGCTCTTCCTGCATGTGCATCAGCCGACCCCTGCATGGGACCTGAATCTGGTCCTCTCCGTCCTCTTGGGGCCTCCCTTCGAGCCTCTGGCTTCGTGCTCCCTGCTGTACCTGTCATACAAGACCGCCTTCCTGGTGGCGATAACCTCAGCCCGACGGGTGTCGGAGCTTCGAGCGTTAACATCTGAGCCCCTGTACACAGCTTCTACAAGGACAAGGTCCGACTTAGACCTCATCCAGCTTTGCTACCCAAGGTCGTTTCACAGTTCCACATGGGCCAAGATATCTTTCTCCCGGTATTTTATCCGAAATCACACACCTCCAGCGAAGAGCGGCGGCTACACTCTCTGGATATCCGTGGGCCCTTAGCCTTTTACATAGAGCGTACCAAGTCGTTCAGATTCTCAACCCAGCTCTTTGTCACAGTGGCAGAAAGGATAAAGGGGCTCCCAGTCTCCTCTCAGCGAATCTCTTCATGGATCGCGACTTGCATCCGGGAATGCTCCCGTATAGCTAAGACCCCTGTCCCTCTGGTCACGGCCCATTCCACTAGGGCGCAGGCCTCCTCTGCAGCGTTCCTGGCTCAGGTTCTGGCTCAGGAGATTTGTAGAGCGGCCACGTGGTCCTCCCTCCACATGTTCTCATCTCACTATGCCATCACGCACCAGGCTAGGGATGATGCAACCTTTAGTCGCGCAGTATTCCAGTCAGTAGTGATCTCCGGCCCCACCTCTTAAGGTTAGGCTTGTGAGTTACCTACTTTGAATGGATATGAACAACCACTTGAAGAAGAAAAAACGGTTACCCACCTTTTAGTAACTGTTCTTCGAGATGTAGTGTTCATGTCCTTTCCAACACCCACCCTCCTGCCCCTCTGTTGGAGTGCCAGCAAGAAGGAACTGAGGGGCTGGAGGGTCGGCGGGCCCCTTTACAGGGCTCCGTGGTGGCGCCACTCCAGGGGGTGCCCAGGCTGACCATACAGGCGCTGCTAAGGGAAAATCTTTCGGCTGGCATGCACATGGCGCGTGCACACCTACTTTTGGATGAATATGAACAACACATCTCGAAGAACAGCAGTTACTAAAAAGTGGGTAACCGTTTTTGCTTTGGACTGTAAACTAATAGAATTGCTGAGTTCTTTAGATCACCTGACTCTATCTTAAAAATTCTATTTTCCTTCAAAACAGATCATTCCCAGTATATATGCAGAGAGGTCGCTGTTCCTCTAAATACTCTCCAGTGTTTGACTCCTTTTTATATTTTCCTTACTTTAATCAGTCATCTCTCTCTCCACTTAAGTTATTTTGTTGCACAAATTGAGGTTTTTGGCTTTTCTTCAGATATTTCCCTGTTGTTCCAAAGTGGTGTGTGTCGTCTTGTCTAAATTTATTAGTAACAATTCATTATGCCATGAGGAGAGTAGACCCTTTCAGGTGGCCTTTGCAATAATCATTGTTTCTGTCTTCATTAAGGGTCTTGCAAAAGATTTGTTGTAATGGTTTACTTGCAAGGAAGTCACAGCTAAGAATTATGAATTATTTAGTGTTAATTTACATAATTTTGTTGTTGTGGAATTGTGGAACAAAGTGGGATTTTTTGTTTTTTATTTTTTTATTTTCACTCCGTTACATTATATATTTTGGATTAGATAGCCCTGGTTGAATTTCTGGATTGTTTCTGATGCATGTGAATGGGAAGGGAAGGGAACTGTCTTGTTTGTATCAACTTCTGTTATCTGAAGTCTTATTTCCCTCTTGTGTTGGTTTAAATCTTCCAGGTAAAAAATATCAATGCACTAAATTGCTATTTATGTTCTATTCAATTTCTACCCATTGTTCTCTGGGGTCACCATGATACCAAATTGATGCTGATCTTAACTGAGCTGCCTTATAATGATTGGTGCTTCCAGTCCCACTGGTACTATTTTTAATATGTTTCTACTTGTAATATGTAGCTGGAAGGTAGCTTAGAAACCTTCTCCCTGGCACATTAAACAGATGACTAAGCTTGCAGATGAACTCGCCACCAGACTAGAAAGCAGGGAGGCTGGAGGAATCCATCTGAAACCTGAAAATAAAGCTATTTACTTGTTACAGAATGCAGTGGTGGAGGAAAATGATTGAAGTTTTTTTGTGGTAGAATGGATTTTGAAAATGCTCACTGTTTTGAAAACTGCTAACAGATTTAATATTATTAGTCCAGATTGAGTAGAATGCATTAGTAGTCCATATAGAGTATAAAATCCATGATACACCGTGGTTTCAGAAATGTTTTGTAATGATTGCCATAACCATATATTAGTGTTGGATTGTTGGTAAATATTGTACTAATGTTTTGTTGGAAACTTCATTGAATAATGCTGTATTTTTGTTTACTCTATTTGTATGGAAAATTCAATTTTGACTTGCCCTCAGCTCAAAAATTAATGACGGAGTGGTTTTTTGGCGGGGGGCAGAACTTGATCAAAATCAGTTCCCCGATTTTGAGTAATGAGGGAGAGAATACAAGTTTCATATTCAAAAACCCCAAACCTTTCCTAAATATGGATATCTCATGAATTGGTAAACTTTCAAACTCTTAGGTGGCAAGCTGTCAAAACTGTTAGATCAACTTGCCAAAAGCCAACAAAACAACTGGGTAAAAACTGATTTTCTTTATTCCATTATAAAACTGCCAGTAAGTACAGAAATAGTCTGTTACTTTGCATTCATAAGTAGAATGTCTGCATCCTGCTGTAGTTACATGTGTGAGAAATTAAGTGTTTGCATCTGTCGCTGTTATTCTGAAGTTTTCAGAACTTGGCCCCAAATGGAATAATTTTTTCATTTGGGTTGGTCTGTTCTTACCCTTTTCTGAACTATAAACCCCTGTGCATCTGGAAGAGGCTTATTCAGGTTAGATGTGGTCTGGGCAGTGAAACTTTCATTGTATGAGCTCTACTCTGGAAATTTTCCAAGAACTTCATCCTGAGGCAGACATCCGGTATAGATCATTTCAGACCAAACAGTTAAGCTTTGCCAAAATTCTAAGCAGCTGAAAACAGGATCTTACAGTGGGAAGTGTCAGGCAATCTCAATGGGTGGCACTCTTGCCTGCTGCCTTAGATGAGAACATAGATGCTGGAACTAAGGGTACTGGAGTGCTGCTGCACCCCTCGGCTTGAAATGGTTTCCATCATATACAGGGTTTACAGCTTGGTTCAATGGCTCTCAGCACCCCCAATATGCAAAGTTTCAGGCTGACAGAGATGGATATTTACTTTTCTGGTATTTAGCAAAGAGGAACTATAGCTGTTGGGCATCAAGTTTATAAATAAAAGCTTAAAAGTCTGCAGAAACTCATCTCTAGGTTCTTTTGTTTGCCATGGCAAGATTACTACGTGCCTAGAACTTAGTGGACAAGTGAATTTTTCAAGCCGTGACTATAAGAAGTTGAGGAAGTGGTATTTTTTAGGGAATATATTGAGGAGTTTTGCGTGGGTTTCCAGTTGAAATGTTGTTGTGGTATCAATGTATTATGGCAAGATTTGAATTATATGATACTTACGAAAAGGCTAATCGAAGTTGGTTTTGGTTTGTTTTTTTTTCACGTGTGCTGAGCTAACTGTCTTTTTGGGTGTTCAAGGAACCTTTCTAGCTGATCGGTTTCCTTCATAACCATTAGCAGATGGAATAAACATTTTGCATGGTTGTGTTTCTCTACTTTTTTCTGGTAAAGTTAAAAAAAAAATATACGGAAGAGCCTTCAGACGCTTCACAACTACTGTATGTAATGACCAAATAATGATGTACTCATTAATTAAGTGTTTGAGGAAATAAATGCTTGTTTGACATAAACTTGTCTCAAACTACTTCTGTGAACCACATTTTAGGTGGAGAGCTTCATTTCCTTCAAATTGGAGGAACCTGTGATGATATAGATGAAGCTGATATACTTGTGGATGGATCCCTTTCTAAAGGGGTAGAGCAATCATCAGAAGGTGTGAAGCCCTTATCTAATCCTTCTAGTCCAGGCATAACAGGTAAAGCATTCACATTTAAACACAACAAAATATATTAATCATATGGAGGTGTATTCTGTTTTTTTTTTTTAAGCATGTCAAGTGATCATCAATAGTCTAGTCTTGTTCATGGTTTCATAAATAGGTATCTCTCTCTCTCTATATATATAATATCTGCTAGACCTGGAAGGGACCTTGAAAGGTCATAAAGTCCAGCCACCTGCCTTCACTAGCAGGATCAAGTACTGATTTTTGCCCTAGATCCCTCGGTGACCCCCTCAAGGGTTGAACTCACAACCCTGAGTTTAGCAGGCCAATGCTCAAACCACTGAGCTATCCCTCCCCTCATAATGATGGGTGCAAAAATACCCTAACTCAGTATTCTTCCCAGTTTATTTTACCTTTGCATGTTGTTTGATGTGGAAAGGGAGATAAATGTGGAAGTGACAGTTTTATCAATGCCAAAGCTAAACTTTCTACACACCTTAAATAAGCCTGGTAAGCTCATTATGTTGAATTCATATCATGCATTCAACCTCTAACTGTTGTCATGGCAGGATTTATGATACAGATTCTATCTAATACTGCAGTCTAACATAAACATAACATTTTAAACATAAAATTGGGTAGAAAAATCATATATAGTAGCCTGAACACTGGGGTTGACTTGGTATTCTTCAGATCCTTGTATTTCTAATGCATTTTAGAAGCCTTTTTGTAGTGTGAAAGTATTTCAAACTATGAAATTTATTAGGCAAAGAAGAGAATGGAGATTATTTATTCTGTACAGATTCCTGTAATTTATTTATTAATCCTGGAAAGCCAGGATAAGTTATGGTCATTTCTCTGGGAGTTTTTAAAAGCATTTTTATTTGTAAATTGAAGATATTTTCATGTTGAATTATTGATCTGCTGAACAATGAACTCAATGTCATTTTTAGTCATTTTTTCAGAACAACTGGACTTTAACAAAGGGCAGGTGCATTCCCTCAACTGGGGTTGTTAATGCAGCCTCTGTGAACTCTTCTCATTGTTTCCCTCTTCCTGTAAGTGTTTCTTCCAACTTTATTGGGATTTAACCTTGTTCCAAGTTGCAACTTCATTCAGATACTGGGTTGCTAGCTGGAAAGATGCACTCCTTTCCCCCATACTGAAGGAAGCAGCTGGCTCTACCGCCCCAATATCCAGTTCACCTCAAACACCATATCTAAGGCTTGTCTTCATTGTAGCAGTTAGTTCAAGTTGATACAGCTGACTTACTTCACTGTAGCTTAGCTTGAGAGAGAGCGGCTGGACTGTGAAACACTGGAGATGCACGGTGATTTGATTAGCTGCACAGCATAACTAGACTGGCAATGTGATTAATTAACATCGGAGTTGAGCTAGCTTGAGCTGTAGCCCGTATCTACATCTCTACCGCATTAGGAGTGTAAGCATCTGCATCACACGTACGCCAAACCATACACTCTAAACAGATCACCTAGCTCGACTTTAAAACTCCACTTAACTCAAACTAGAGGCTGTTATGTGTGTATGGGAGTCAGGTGAGGGGGACACCCTTCATTTTTCACTTTGAGCTAATACAGTGGAGACAAGCCCATAGTTTGTTGTCAACTTGCACAGCTGGCCACTACTTGAATTCTTCCCTTTTCATATATTCTTATCAATTATTAAATGTTTAGCAGGTCAAATTACAGTTGTGTATCTCACTGCCATAACTAGGGTTGACACAGGTGTAAATGATCGTTTTAGTAAGACCATTCTTATACACAAGAAGGAATAGAATTCTACTCTCACTTACATTGACACTGTAGTGCTAACGAGTTAAAATAATAACTTACTTTAGTCACAAAACAAAAAGACTGAGTATACAGGAAGCAGATCTGTTGTGTAAATTGTAATCTTTGAATAATCACTTTTCAGAGTAGAGCTATCCTATAAGTACGTTTGCATTATAGGGAGCTTTTTAGAGCTAGGGTAACCCTGCATCAGGTGATGTGTCATTTAGCCTTTTTTAATGTTGTGCTAGGTGAAATGGGTGTGTTCAGTTTTTTCATGGATGCTGACCTTGCTAAGATTATCCATTGCTTGGTCTCATGAAGTTTACACTACAGCAACAAGTTCTACTTAACAGTAGCTTTAGATCATCAAGAGACTGCAGCTGGGTTATTTCATGTAGAGAACAGTTATACCTCAGTGTCTTTAGATTATTACATAGCAATTCCACATCCATAACAACAGTTTTCTCTGAATGGAAAGATTTTGACATGAAGTGAGTCAATAGATATTAAAAAGAAACATTCTGACGTGCAAAAATCAAAGTTTTTGAGCAAGTTTGTTTTTAGGAATGCTGGCCTCAAACCTAGCTGATTTTTCATGCCTTTTTCAGAAAATCTTCATACAAACACCTTTCTAGTGTTAGAGTAGCTTGGATAATTTTGAAATTTGGTCTACAACGTTTTGGAGAGGAAAGTATATGGAGTAAACCTGTGTTTTGTGTGGGGTTTTTTTGTTTTTTGTTTTTAATCCCCTTCAACAAATATTAGGAGTCGATCTTTTGGTGGACCAACCATTTTCCCTTGAAACATTGACATCCTTGGTGGAATTAACCCGTTTTGAGACTTTGACCCCACGATTTTCTGCCACTGTACCTCCATGCTGGGTGGAAGTCCAACAGGAGCAGCAGCAAAGGCGGCACCCTCAACATTTACATCAGCAACACCATGGGGATGCAGCACAGCATACTCGGACTTGGAAGCTGCAGACAGATAGGTAAGTAGAGTAATGGCTCAAGAAAGAGTGAGGTGGGTGGGTGTGAGACTAATTTATGTTGCAGTTGTAGTGTAAGCTTGCTGCTTCTAATTGTTTTTAAATAGTTGCACAGACAAGTGTGTGAACTAAAAGCAAAAAAAACCTGAACTGTTAATTCTTGATCTTTTGCATTTGCTCCCCTGCGTGAGGTTTCCATATTTGTTTCAGTGGACCTTAAAACTATTGGATTTGTTGGGGAAGAGTCAGGTGCCTCATCAACCTGTGACAGTAATTTGTGGGAGTCAATGAGCATATGGCTAAGAGCGATCCAACTGATGTAGTACACTTTTGACAGGGTTCCCTCACCAAAGGCTCTTAAGTAAACAGAGGGCTTGTCTACACTTAAAATGCTTCAGCAATGCAGCGTCTTCAGTAGAGACACTCACAATGCACAAATAACCTGTGAGACTCATTGGCATAGGATGTTGTGATGAACTAAAGTATAAGTTCAGTGGCTATTAGCCAAGATGGCAGGCCCATGCTCAGAGCGATCCTAAACCTGTGACTACCAGAGTGGGAGTGGAAGACAGGGCTGAATCACTCCATAATTGCTCTGTTCTGTATACTCCCCTTGAAGTTCTAGCAAGGGCCACTGTTAGAGACAGGATACTGGGTAAGGTGGACTCTGGGGTGACTTAGTATGGTAGCTCTTATGTTCTTGTATTCTCTAAATCTCATAGGTTTTTCCAAAATCTCAGATCCAGTAAATTTACTGGACCAGTCAGACATTCTACATGTGGCTTCTTGTTGGCTCACTGCTTGAAGTATGAAGTCTAGTTTCCCTGACTTTTCTACTTCATATTTTTCTCAAACTTAAATTTAGCTAGTTTAAATGGAGGGGAAAAAAAATCTCTCTGCGTCCCTAACATACACGAAGAGTGTGGGGAGAAAACTTAGAACTGTTCATACCTCTTGCCCAGTTGTGAATCAACTTGGGAAATGACCTTGCGAATCGCTGTGGACAGCTTAATGTGCAGCTATGGTGAAAAAAGCAAAAATGGTCATAGGAAGCACAAGGAATGGAATGCAAAATAATATGGAAAATATGTTATATAAATAGATATAATATTACAGAATTAGAGGAGGGTCAGAGAAAGATAATGAAAATGATTGGGCATGGGAAAATACATATGAAGAGAAACTGAAAAGACTGGGATTGTTTACCTTAAAAGGATGATGAATAGAAAGGGCATGATAAAAGTATATAAAAGAACAAATGGCATAGAGAAAATAGATTGGGAGTTTGTTGTGCGAATGTGATAACACAAGAAAAAGAGGGATGTTGAAGGAAACTGCAAGGTGGGAGTGATTAAGGGAAATAAATACCTTTTCACTCAATGTGTAAACAAACTGGAATTTACTGCCCCATGATGTCACTGAAGCCAACAGTTTATCTTGTAATCAAAAACAGATTGGGCACTTAAGAATATCCAGAGTTACGATCTGTTGATGCAAAATTTTGGAAGAGATTTAACCCCATCCCTACCCCAAGCCCCCTCATGCTTCAGAGTTTAAGCAAATCTTTCTGTGTGATTAGTATAAAACCTTCATGAAGGCAGATGATTTCACTCTTCTGTTGTGGGATTCTTAAACCTTCCTCTGAGGCATCTGCTACTAACCACTGTCAGCTAGTACAGTGGTTTTCAAACTTCTTTTTCTGGCGACCCAGTTGAAGAAAATTTTTGATGCCCACCATTCAACAGAGCTGAGGATAAGGGGCTTGGGGTGTGAGAGGGGCTCAGGGCTGGGGCAGAGAATTGGGGTGTGGGCTGCAGGGTGGGGCCAGGAATGAGGGGTACAGGATGTTGGAGGGGGTCAGGGCTCTGGGGTGCAGGCTTTGGGGTGGGGCTGGGGTGCAGGCTTTGGGGTGGGGCTGGGGATGAGAGATTTGGGGTGCACAAAGGGGTTCTGGGTTTGGGGGGGCTCAGAGCTGGGGCAGAGGGTTGGGGTGCAAGCTTACCTCTGGCGGCTCCTGGTCAGCAGGGCAGCTGGGGTGCAAAGGCAGGCTTCCTGCCAGTCCTGGCATCACGGACCCTGCTGTGCCCTGGAAATGGCCAGCAGCAAGTCCGGCTTCTAGGCGGAGGCGCACAAGTGGCTCCGTGCAGCTCTCACCCACAGGCACCGTGTGCCCCCCGAGCCAGTGCTCGGGGTGAGGGCAGCGTGCAGAGCCCTATGATACGCCCCCTCCCCCACACCTATGAGCTGGACCTGCTGCTGGCCACTTCTGGGGCGCAGCATGATGTCAGAACAGGACAGAACTAGCCTTCCTTAGCAGGACAGCATCGCCAACATGACTTTTAGTGGCCTAATAGGCGGTGCTGGCTAGAGCCGCTGTGACCCAGTCCCATCCATTCCATGAACCAGTTCTGGGTTGTGACCATGGTTTGAAAACCACTGATCTAGATGAATCAAGGGTCTGATTCAGTGTGACAATTCCAGTGTTCCTATGTAAGACACTACTGCACACAAGCTGGTTTACTGCTTACCTCTGTATTTGCTTACCTCTGTGTCAGGTCAGTAACTTGAACCTCTGAGCTGGTCAGTCCTTAATACTGCATCACATTGGCCCTTTTAGAATGGATTGGTCACATCCACAATATATTATGTTTTGAATGATCAATAGTTGTATGTCCATGTCATAGCAACATCCTCTTCATTTATATAGGGCCAGAAGTGTGTTAGGTGCTATGTTGGACAGAGGACTGAGATGCTTAGGCTAAGTTTGGATTAAATATTCAGTAATTCTTCATGAAATAAATTTTTTGCAAGAGTTGGGAATGTTAACCGTGGTGTCCTGGACAAACTTTCATCATGAGGAATTATATTCTGTATACTTACATTCTCGTTCTATTTTCAGTTGTAGAGAATTTTTCACTGTACTTAAACAAACCTAAACCAAAATAATCTTTCTTCCCCCTTCTTTTCCCCAAATCCTGAAACAAAATCAGTTGTGCAGTATTTCTGGTGCTGAATAGCTACCATATTCAATCTCAGAAATGGCATTTCTGTGTGTTCAGTTTGTAAAGAACTTTAGGATCCTTCATGAGTGTATTAATTATCTGTCTGCTAAAGCTGAGTTTGGAATGCTGTTCTAAAGACCCCAGTTTTCCTTTGCTCATAACTTCCTCAATTCTTCTTGGCCTAACATTTTCCATGGTTAGTCTTTTAGCCTTAGTGGTAGCACCATTATAATAACCACTTGCCAATCCTGTGGGGTTTTTTTTTGTTTTTCTTCCCCTTGTCAGGTTGCAATTTGGCATACTGACCAATGGAAGCTCCTGAACCCTGACTTTCTTCTTCAATAGGGTCTTTCCACTTGGATCTTCAGAGGCAGAATCAGATGTCATGAAACCTAAACAGCTAACTCTTCAGTTTGTTGTAGAGAGATTGTGGAGTCCTTTCTGAAACTGTGGAATTAATCCTAAATTCCATAGCTGTAAAGATGATCTTGGAAGGCTGGCTTAGTTTGCTGTAGGAGCAAAGGACTAGATTCTTTTACCTATCTGACACCCTGGAGTGTTTCTTAATAGGCTTCCACAAAATTCTTTGCTATCTTACCGTGTAGATCTGCTTTAGGAACTTACTTGCGTCTCTAAAAGGAAACAGGTTCTTTTTTCATCCCAGATAATTTTCCAAGAGAAAGCTTCTTTGTTAATCCTTGGTTTGAGCACTGTTAACTAGAAGAAAAAGGAGACATCACTGAAAGTCAGTTACTTTATAGTAGAATTGAAAGAAAAGATGAAAAATGCTTTAAGAGATCAGCTGAAAAAGTTACTCCAGGGAGGTATTTTTTTCCCCTATTTTTTTATTATAACAAGGAGAGAACACAAACTATTTTATTATTTAGATCCTTTTTCTTTGTCTTTCACAAGTTCTTTTTCATTTGATAGCCAATAGGAGTATTGGTGCTTTACAAAGCAGTATTTAATACATGTACACACAGACACCTGGAAAACACATGTTAGTATGCTAGAACTATATGCAATGTTTAAAAATATTTTGCGTTTTTTTTCTCTCTCATGCAAAATGCTGCGCAAAAGACTCTTCCACCCTGTGAGGAACAGAACTAATGGTCAAATAGACAACAAGCAATTAACATTAATTACTGATTATATGTTCTTAGATCCTGCAGTTTAATGGTGCATTGCCACTACCAGAGAGAGTTCTGATCCTGAAGATTAATATTTCAAAAATTTAATAAAAAGATATTAGAAAATAATTATATCAACACTTAATATACTGCAAAGAAATTGTGCAGAAGACAGTGATATGTAGCATAGTGTAAAAAACGTAGTTCTAAATATTATATTTATAAATGTCCCTTAGACCTGGACTGAAAACAGTCGGGAAGTGCAGTTCTTCAAGTGATGGTCCTTATTGTATTCCACTGAGGAGTTATGCAAATGTGCCTGGAGCTGGAGCTTTTAAAAGTAGTAGTGTCCATTGGTCCACGTCTGTGTCCTTGTACTGCCTTATGACTTTGACTGAGGTGATCGCGCCCTCAGTTCTTTCTCACCATTGCATGGTCCAAGTTGGAGCTTTTGCTGTTCTCTCATCCCTTGTGACGCACTTTCCAAATGTAGTGAGAGAGATTGATTTATTCTTGTACATAGCGTGTTGTTTTTGTAATAGTTTTTAGTGTTAGTAGTGGTTTTCTTAGGATTTAAGAACTCTTGGGTGCCGCTCTGGCAGTTTTCTTGCCAACCACCCTTCTCTCCCCCTTGTACCCATGCCTGGGTACTGGATTATTCCAAAGATGCTGGGGTTCAAGATCTTGAACCCATGACCTCTCTTGTTTTCAAGTACTAGTGCAATCCGTACTGTTTGGGGGAAGCCCGTGTTGTGTCCAGGTGCAGTATCTGCCTCTCCTTCCCTGCTTGTCTCCAGGAAGGCTGGGCTCTCAGCCTTAAGAAGCACCTCATGGAAGTTGCCATGAGGCCACAGTTCGATCCAGGCTGGGAACTCTCCCCGCCCCCGTACATCGCTCCAAGTAATCCAAGAGTGCACCTCTTGCCATGGAGCTCAAGTCTGGTTCCACCAGTACCTGTGCTGGGGCCTAGCTGTGAGACAAGGAAGTATGTCCGGTGGGTAAACTGTGGCCTGGGGGCCGCATTCGGCCCTCCAGATGTTTTAATTTGGCCCTCGAGCTCCAGCCAGGGAGTGGGGTTGGGGGCTTGCCCAGCTCTGCGTGGCTCCCAGAAGCACTGGCATGTCCCTGCTCTGGGTCCTATGCGTAGGGGCAACCAAGGGGCTCTGGATGCTGCTCCCGCCCCAAGCATTGCCCCTGTAGCTCCCATTGTCTGGGAATCTGCAGGGGCAGTGCCTGTGGACAGGCTGCACCACCACGTAGGAGCCGGAGGGGGGGGACATGCCACTGCTTCTGAGAGCTGCTTGAGGTAAGTGCTGCCCTGAGCCTACACCCCAACCCTTCCTGCACTCCAACCCCCTGCCCCAGCCCTGATCCCCCTCTCACCTGCTGAACTCCTTGGTCCCAGCCCAAAGACCCTCCTGCACCCCCCAACCCTTCATCCCCAGAGCCCTCACTCCCCCCACACACCCTCCAACCCCCTGCCCCAGCCCAGAAACCCCTCCCACACCCTGAACTCCTCATTTGTGGCCCAACCCAGAGCTTGCATCCCCAGCCGGAGCCCTCACCTCTTCCCGCACCCCAACAACCAATTTCATGAGCATTCATGGCCCACCTTACAATTTCCATACCCAGATGTGGCCCTTGGGCCAAAAAGTTTGCCCACCCTTGAAGTATGTGCATAAGCATGGCAGCAAGTCTTCCTCAAGGACCTAGAAAGACACTGCATTGGCCACAAGTTCCAGCCATGGAGAAGTGGTGTGTTCCAAAGCACACAAGCATGACAAAATGTTGCAGTACATGCTGGATCTTCTGGCCCCAGCTCCTGAACAGCATGCTCCTTCTGCACCAGTTCTGCCAAAGTCCTGTGAATCATTGGTTCTGAGGCAGCTTCCAGTTCTGTCCATAGACTGTGCATGACTCTATGATGGATGCCTCATTCAATGCAGTGGTCCTCTGTTCCATGGTGCCATCATCTTTCTTGTACCCTCCTCCTCAGTAGGTGCTGCTTGTTAATGACCCTTGGTGGTATACAATGGGGCCATCATTCGAAGAAGAGGAGGTGGTTACTTACCTGTAACTGGAGGCTCTTCAAGATATGTGGTCCTTATCTGTATTCCAGTCCCACCCTCCTTTCCCCTCTGTTATGGATCTGGTAGATTTGTGGAGAAGGAATTGAGGGTGCCGTTGGTCTGCCCTGCCCTTTATCACCTCACTCCAAACCATAAAGTGGTAGCAGGGCACATGTGCGGACCAACAGACACTAATACTGTTAAAAGCTCCAGCTCCGGGCACATGGAGCATGTGCATCACCCTTCAGTGGAATACAGATACGGACCACTCATCTTGAAAAACCTCCAGTTATAGGTAAGTGACATCCTCTTACTTTTGAAAATGTGTGTGATTTAACACTTGGAAGCATGATTAATTTTATGTTAATTGAAGAAAAAGCAATTTGAGCTACTTTTGCAAACCTTACTGTGTCAAACTATGAAACTTTGACCATTGAGGGGTACTTATTGTCTCAAGTTTACACTTTCAGTATAAAACAAAGTTGCCTTCAAAAGGAAAAATATGACTCATTAAAAGAAAGGTGCACCCATTTTGCTCAGCGCAGGCTTCTGAGTGTGCACCTGGTAAGAAGCACTTCTCATCCTGTATAATTGTCAAATGTATTTCAAAATTTTGAACTGAAATTAGTATTTTGAGCCTCCTGCCAGTGGCCGTGATACTGTTGAAAAGTGACAATGTTTGACACCATCAGTGAAGAAGGCCAACTTCAGAGATTACCAGAGCATGACAGGATCTGGTTGGCACAGTTTAACAACATATTTTCATTGCTTAAATACTGACATAAGCCTCAAAAGAAGTGTTAAGTATTGTACAGGCAATATTGTATTACAGGTAATAGGAGGTTCTGTGCTTTTTCGCCAAACATATTGATTCAGCCAAATCATTTCCAAACACATTGGTTCAGCATCTTATCAGTTGTCTTTCAATGTTTTCTGTATAAAATGGACATGATTAACTGCAATTAAATATACTTGATTTTACTTCAGAGATTCATGTGGATATGAGGGAATATGAGGGAAGCTTAGACTTTCTAATGTAAAACTTCATCCTTTCTCACTACACTGAAAAAGTATATGCTGAAAATAAACTGGACGCTGCTGCTTGTTTGGTCGTACTGAGCTTGTAGACACGATGTTATAAAATACCTAATATATTTTCCCCAACAGCAACAGCTGGGATGAACATGTCTTTGAACTGGTTTTGCCAAAAGCCTGTATGGTTGGACACGTGGATTTCAAATTTGTTTTGAACTCAAACATAACAAACATTCCGCAGATTCAAGTGACTTTACTGAAAAATAAAGCTCCAGGCTTAGGAAAAGTAAATGGTAAGAAAGGAGATCTTCTTTTCTCAGACTTGTTACTTTTTAGGTCTGATATTTTTACTGATTTAATTTAGAGATGAAATCAAGATTTGTAGATATCTCAGTTTTACGTTTACTTAGTAATACCTTGCATGTTAACTTTCTTTGAACAAGTGAACATTTATTAAACATTGGGGAGCAAAAATAAGAAAAAAACATTGAAATAGTCAAAGATAAGCACAGATTTTAAAACTTCAATGTTATATAAAGAAGAAAAGTGTATAGCTAAAGCAACAACAGTTTTGAGCTGAACTTAAATCTTGTCCTACTAAAATCTGACAATGCATTAAAAGGAAGTTGCAGTGTCAGAGATAAATGACAGCGCTTCTGAGGTGTACAACAAATTTTCTAAGTCAAAAGATTTAAAAAAAAAAAGAATTCTTCCAGGTCATAGTTAGAAATTCAGTTTGCAGGTGTGCATGATTATAGGGCATCTGAGTGTCTTATGGGGGGGGAAAAAAATCTAGCAACTAGAATTCCATTGAAATAAAGGTTGTATGACTGTGAATTTAAGAGAAGAGAAAAAACAAATTCAGAACCATTCTCGGAGAACTCCCACTCCTTATGCCGTATTTTTAAATAAAGGAGTACTGCTAAGGTGTCGTCTTTTATTTAAAAAAATAAATAAAAAAAAAATACCACAGATAACTGCTGTGTATCCAATTTGAACAGTTATTCTAGATAGCAGTTGTCTCAGCGTGATAGTAGATTTCGCTAAAGTACAATATGACTAAAGAATTCGAGACATTGCAGGGGGTGTCAGCTGTAAAAAACCTTGTTTGACACAGTACAGAGGGAAAACAAGCGCTCATTTTGACCGCTATTCTTTAAGACTAATATTGATATTATTACGTCATATAATACTGATGCACTCTTGTGACCATCTCCCAGAGATGGCGAAGAATACCCACTATTTTCTGTCTGGCTTGAAATAACTACTCTATTGCCTTTAATCACCCTCATGGATCCAGCAGAGTTAGGTCTTATTACTTGCGGCTGTCTTTCGGTTGATGTCTTTTTTTTTTTTTTTTTGTTTGAATTCGCTTATTATCAATATGTAAAACTGGATGCTAAATAAATACTAGAGCTGGGCAACATAACTCAATGTTTCTTTTTGTTATTAAAACAATTGTATAGATTCCGTTCTGTACTTCTTTTATGTAGTTTCTCATCAATTTGTGTTTTGGATGTGAGAAGCTCATCGGTTTCAGAATATTTGCAGCAATAAACAATTGACTTTAAAAATGGCAATTATCTGCAAGAAAATCATTTGTTAGAAATTTATACTCAGCCTGTCTACCACTCACGGGTTTAAATCGATTTAAAGAGCGTTAAATCAATTTAACGCTGTCACCCGTCACACTTAACGCCCTGATAGCGATATGAAGCTCTTTAAATCATTTCTTGTACTCCGACGAGAGGAGTGCGCAAAATTCGATATTAACATATCGAATTACGGTAGTGTGGATGAAAATCCACGTTATTGGCCTCCGGCCGGAACTATATCCCACATTGCAACCACTGGCTCTCTCGGACAGAGCAATCTGACTCGGATTGCGAGCGGGCAGGTAAACAGGAAAGCCTCATGAATTTTGAATTGCATTTGAATTACATTCCTGTTTCCCACAGCGTGAGCCGATCAGCAATGTTTGGCGAGCCAGTCCCATACAAAAAGGAGCTGCAGCATGACCGTACAGAGAGGATAACTGGATCTGATCCATAGATTGGGGGAGACAAATTGTTGTATCAAGAGCTCCGTTTACACAAGCACACAATTGCAAACGTTGAAAAAAAAACTCCAGGTCGTACACCAGCCTGCAATGACAACGGCGTAACGGAAAGTCCAAAGATCAAATGGACGCTCATGAGGAGGGAGGGAGTGTACTGAGATCCACTCTACCCACAGTCCACAGCAGCTCTCTGAAAGTATTGCATTCTTGTCTGAGCTTCCCAAATTCGTAGGTTCAAAGCACGTGTCGTGCCGGTGGGTTCAGCAATACTTCCTCAGTTCTGTCCCCCCCGCCCCCCACGTGAAGAAGAATGGAAAGAGAATTTCGCTTGACCTTTTCGTGTCACCCAGTGTACTGAATTCTGCGGTAGAGCGGCGATGTTGCAGCAGTGAGAGCCAGTATCTGCTCCTCTCCCATCCTGGTTGGATAGACGCTGAATTATGACTATATCCATAGTCGCCATCACCATGAGTGCTCCTTTGCTGCCTTAGTGAGGCTGGCCTCAGGGGCGTGTTAGAAAATGGATATGACTCCAGTCATTCCCAGTAGATGCTTATCAGAACGCTGGTAACGTTCTTCTTCATAGCAACTGGGGGGCCGGACTTCAATCAACCCCTCCCCTTTCCTATAAAGAAAAGATCTGGACTGCCTTGGGTGCGATACAAGCAGCATGCTCTGGGCTCGCTCTCCCCCACACCGCTTAATGTCTGCCGATACATCCGCGCTGGAGGCGCCTCCCCCTCATTTCTATGTCACTAGCATCAGTGTATTCTTCTATTCCTGCTTGCTTTATCTACTTCCATGACACAAATTGCAGTGACCCACTGCCATGTCTAGCCCAGAAAGGGGGTGAAAGGAAGAACAGGGGGTGGTAGGGCAACCCCCTGAATACTCGACACGACACTATCTCTCTGATACACATGTTCTCTATATCACACTTTGCCCCTTATTCAGCAGGCGGACTTATTTTTTGAAAACACTGATGGGAGGGTTGACTCGGAGTCACATCCCAATTTTGCTTTTGCATTGCGCCCCGCCGATTCGCCAGGGGCATCTCCATGATAGCAGCGGACATAACAGATGTTGGGAGAGAACCGTCCATGTTTCATTAGCTAGTACCGATCCGGCAGTAGACGCGTACAAGAACGAACTGGGAACCATCTCTGCGATCATTCAAAAGCAAGTGCAATGCTGCTGATGTTGGTTAGCGCTGGTCATATTCCGCTTCTGTCCGCAAGCATCATACACATACGGGCCAGAAAAAAAAAAAACTGAACGGCTCCAGGGTGCCCTGCTTGTGCGTCTGCCATGGGCAATCCAGGGAAAAACCGGCGCAAAGCGATGGTCAGCTGATGTTTCCGGGAAGAGAGACGCACGACGACAATTTACCCAGAACCACCTCTACAAATAATATCAACCCAGAATTCCAAGGGGCGGGGGAGACTGCGGGAACTATGGGATAGCTACGGAAGAGCTACCCACAATGCAACGCTTCAGAAATCGACATTAGCCTCGGACCATGGACGCACAACGCCGAATTACTGTGCCTAGTGTGGCCACATAAAATCGAATTTATAATATCAGTTTTATAAACCGATTTTACCTAATTCGATATTATCCCGTAGTGTAGACGTGGCCTTAGTCAGCGAACAAACATAGTTATACCTCTAAACAAACAAACAAACACAGCTCTGATTTTCAATATCAAACATAAATAATTGCTTGAGAGCAATGTATTATTGGTAGAAATTATTTGTCAAAAATAAAACTCAGACTGATAAACTGCTCACAAACAAATTGAGGACAAAGGCTAACTTCATTTAATAAATCACGTGTTCTGTTCTAATTTTAGTACTAAGGGGAATTTGTCAGCAGCTTTAGGATTTTTAGTAAAGATGATGGTTTCAGTGAATTTTGAGCAAAAACTTAAATCATAAATCTGCTATAGAAATTAATGTTTCTGGTTTTCATTAACACTACATAATGTTTACCAAATCTTGCGAATATTTTTTGTTTTCCAGAAGCAGCAGTAGATAGGCAGATCACCTTTCCTTTATCTCCAGCTCATAGTATTGAAATGGAAAGAAATGGAAAACCATCACTGGTTGAGTTGAATGAAGAAATGCAGAACATGGATGTGGAGGAATCTCAATGTGAGTTTAATATGATTATTTCCTTACGGAAAATATTGTATGAAAAATCTTCAGAGAACACATTGGAACATCTATGTGAATATTTTCAAGTAATTAAAATTAAAAAAAAAAAATGCACATCCTTCATGCTGGTCAACCCTATTCAGTACATTTAGCAGTTGCTCCTTTCAGTGGAGACGATACTTCGCTGTTGAAAGCAAAAATTAACTGGTGGGGACTTTGATTTTGGTATTGTTAAATCAAGGTTTTATTTTAATTTAGAAATGATGCTATAGATCATTTTGGCAGCTGTCAAGCTGATCTGTCATGTCTTCCACTGCAACATGGTTTTAAGTGTTGCTTGAGTTAGCTAGTTTTCAAGGAAAGTGACTTTTTTTCATTGCATATCTTATTTTCCTTAGTTTTAGCATCAATGCCTTCAAAACTTAAAATATCCAGTTAAAAATTCCTACCTACTCACACTAACTTTACAGCCTTATCAAACTCACTCCTTTCCTCATCTAGCTCGTTACAGCAGCTTTCCCTCAAAAACTTGTGAGAGAAAGTGTCTGGAAGGATATCAAATTAGATCTATGTAGGGATGACTAGTGCCTAAAAGTAAGTGTTGGGACTGAATAAGTGTCAAAAAACTCCCAAACTTCTGTCACTTACTCCTTCAAGCTAAGTCTTACTTTCCTTCTTTCTTTGCTTCATGTGGTGACCAGGTTTTCAAAGAGAAAACCAGGATTCTATTTCAAGGTGTGTTTGAGATAAGGGAAAAGGTTTTGGAGAAGGGAGTGTCAGTGGTGGGGAGGAGGGCATGCACAGAGGTGGGCAGATTAGAATTTCAGTACATGGAAGGAGAGAAAAAGATTCTGAAGTTTGTCCTATTTTCTCCTTATCCATCTACCCACCCCTCATTCCCTTTACCTGCTGCCCCATCCTTTTGAAAATTGAGGTTTGTTCATTAAATCAGGATGGGAGAAAATGTTTACCTCTGTACTTGTCTCCTTGCTATTTCTCCCAGTCCATCATTCTATTTTCTGTGTTAATTCTGATACCCCCTTCAATTTTTCAGTCACCTCTCATTCATTATTTATTTCTTGCTGTCTTCCGCCTGTTTTCAGTTTCTAATTTTCTGTGCTTTCCTTGCCTTTTTGTGTTCTCTACAAACTCCTGCCTCCTTTTTCCTTCCTGTCCCCACTCATTTGTTTACAGATATGCTAATTGTTATTGCCAATCCCTCATCCTCATTTAGCAACCCATACCATCAGCTGTCTCACTTTCTTCTCCCACTGCCATTTATTGGAAGCCTGGTGTGCTCTCCTCCTTAACTCTTGTCTCATTTCCTCACTTTGCCAAGGAAGATTGTGGGGGGTGGGGAATGTAGGCAATATGAGTGAATCTAACTTGGGATGCTTCTCAACCTGAGACATTGTCTTCTGTGGCTTTAGGCAACACAGAAGTCTTGATCCTCTGAGAACTCATCTGAGAGATTCTATCTGTGCTAGTATGCTACTGCCTGCAGGCCTCTAGAAGCTTGAGTTAGTGAGCTAGAACAGCACCAGTTGTTGTTTTGTTTGAGACAGAGTAGGTAAGCTCAGACAGCGAGGTGGGTTAGTGGGAGGAAGCCTCTACTTTACAGTCAAGATTTTGAAGCATCAGTTTTGGGACATCGTTGGTAAGTGACACAGGGTGTCTCTCTCTCTTTTTTTAATTAGTTATGAATTGGCCATTTATACTTTAAATGTACCTCTGACTGCATTTAAAATAACCATTAATTGGATGGAATAAGGACTAATTAGTGTTTGAAAGTACATCACAGTTTCACTTTTGTAATTTCACAAGAATGGAAAGTACCATTGCAATATTATCACCTCTGATCTGATTATTTCAATTAACATCAAGGGTTTTTTATGGCCTTGCTTGTGGCTGATGCTGGTATTTTCAGCCTCAACTGGTAAAAATAAAATATTCCATACTCTTATATGAAGCAGCAATTAGAATACAACTCCGATTACATATGCTTATTCTATGATTACCTCTTTTAAAATAGTTTTACACTTCAGGTGGTGGTAATGTGTAAAAAGCTTAGTAACTACAATTACTGTTTATACTGAGATCCCACTTGAACGTCCCAATAAGGTTCAAAGTGCCCTATTGTGCTAGGTTCTAGACAAATGCATACAAATGTGTTTTTTTCCCCCTAAGAATCAACAGTCCCTCAACTTCATTGTATACAAATGCTTGCATCATTCTTCTCTAAAGCTCTTCTGTTTCATTGCTAACATCGGCTTTTGTTGCCATTCTTTTTTTCCAAAGTTTTTGTAATATGATAACTGAAAAATAAGGATTTGCAGTGGAGATGTTGACTGACTCTAACGTCACACATGGTTTTAGTATTTTAGAGCCCTGCACAGATACCAAATTTATATCCGTGGATGTGGATATCCACAGATATAAAGTGAATATCCGAGTAGCTGCAAGGATTTACCAGGAATAGCAGGAGCGAAAGCAGCCACACATCTGGGTGCTGCTTGCAGGAGCCAGCATTCTGCATGGGGAACAACTCCGGTATGGCTCAACCGACCTCAGCCTCTCCCACTGGGTTGAGCACCAGGCTCAGTGGCTTGCATGCTCCCAGACTAGCATGCCCAGGGACAACTTCTGCTGAGCCTGGTGCCCATTCCAGTGAGCGGGGCTGGGAGCTGTTCAGCCATGCCAGAGGAGCTGCCTGTGATAGTTGATAGTTAATTAGGACCTGTGATAGCTGTGGCTCAGAAGACTATCAGTTCACCATTCTACAGGCCATAAACCTGTGCAGAATTTTGATGTTCTTTCCAGAGCATCAGCTGTGTTATATGTACAGTATATCTGAAAACTGTACTCTTTTGAGAACTTTTTGAATATTAGAAGTACATAATTTGACTAGAACATAGCTTAGTTATTTCTTAAATAGGTGTCAGCTCACCTATCTTACAGTCTAAATTGAATTGAATATAAATGCATTTAATTTATGAAAATGAATAGGTTACAAAATAAGTTAATCTTAGTTGACGAGTCCATATTCGTGCTACTTAAATCATGTTGTTGTTTTTTAAGGTCTGCGGTTGTGTCCATTTTTAGAGGATCATAAAGAAGACATACTATGTGGTCCAGTATGGCTGGCTACTGGACTGGATCTGTCAGGACATGCTGGAATGTTGACATTAACAAGTCCAAAGCTTGTTAAAGGTAAATTAATTTATTACATTATCTCTCTGAAATGTCCATTACTGGAGTATACCCAATACTTCTGAGTTGAGCAATCTTGGTTAGGATTTATCAGATTAATTCCCCAAAAGACCACATTAATTATGGACCACTTATACCATATAAATCCATGTTTAAATGCCTGTTCTTTAATGCCTAGAATTTATACTGAATTACCAAAAAATACTTACTTAACTCAGGTGGTTGTGAATTATAGCCATCGAAATAAAATCTCTTCAATTTGGTACAGTACCGATGTGGAAGCTTTTTCCTCTTTTTGTTTTTTCCAGGTATGGCTGGGGGCAAGTACCGTTCATTTTTAATCCATGTTAAAGCAGTGAATGACAGAGGAACAGAAGAAATTTGTAATGGTGGAATCCGGCCTGTTGTAAGGATACCATCTCTAAAACCTCAAAGTAGTAAAGGGAATTCCCTTGCTTCATTGTTGGCCAAAGTTGCAGCAGGCAAGGTATTGAATAAGTAACAGAGTTGCAGCTATATTTTATGTATGTTAAAGCTTCAGAATCAGTTGTATAACCCCCCATTTTGAAAATGAAAGGTCTCTTATACAGTTACCATAAGAGATTAAAAACAAAGTTTTGATTAACTATATAAGTTTTTTATACCTAACAGAACTGTAGTTTAGGGTCTTGTTTTTCTAGCAAGAAGTGTGGTGATAACTATTAAACAGTAAAAGATCCATTCTCACATTCAAGTCTTTTAGGCCTCCCATTGTTCTTAGAACTCTCTCTGTATCTAAATGCACCTGCTGTATACCTCCTTAAATCCCTTCTTTGCTGAAGCCTACCTGTAATCCAGTGGAGTTAAAAGAATACATACCCCAACACTTAAAATATTTTTTATATATAATAATAAAAAAAATCCTATTTTAAAAGAATGTTAAAGCTACAAAGTCAAACACTAAAAATATAAGAAACACCAAAATTTAGGTTGGCTGCGCAACCTTTTTGAGCTTCCTTGTGCCTGCATTATGATAGTCTTTAGTTACATGATCACGTACTATATTTTCCTAACTTGACTTTTCAACCTTAAACAAAAATCCTATATTAAAACAACCTTAATTGCCTAGATTAAAAAAAATGAAAAAAATATTTCTTCATGTTGACCCATATTGACACTCACAGGGGTCATCAGCAGTCTAGGAACCTTTAGATCCTCCACACAGTCCTCTGCCTCTTGAACTGATGGAGTAACTGATAGGTTGTATTCTTCATTCAGATCAGCACTAGAGAGGGGTAGGACACTTTGCCAGTGGGTTTCACAGATTTGCTGACAGCAGAGGTCTGGTGAGTTTCAGGAATCTTGGTGCCCATTCGAAGCTTTGGAGGGGAGTGTTCTGTAGTGGGCATAGACTCTTCTGCCCATTCCCCTCCAAACATCACCCCTTTCTGTTCCATACCCTCTAGCTTGTTCCTGTCTTCCTTGTCCCTGGTGCCTTGTCATAGTCCCATACTCCTTACCTAGCCAGCCCCGATTTCAAGTTCTCGTGTTTCTCTTCCCAGTCTACTTGTCGATTATAGTCCCAGTTCCTCTCCCTATGATTCCTTAACTGATCTGTTGGTCTCTCCTCCACCCGGGCCACATTCCTGGCTCCTTGGCCAGTATCATTCGCCTCACCACCACCACCAAAAAAAACCCCCAAACCTCTGCTCCTTATCCTAGTTTTTGTCAGGTCGGTCATTCTCCCTGGTTCCCAGTCTCCTGGTCCAGCTAGTCTTTCTCTCCTAACTGCAAAACCCAGTTTGTCCCAATTTCCTCCTCCTCCTCTTTCCCTGTCACAACGTCCATTCCCTCTCCTCATGGCTTTTTGTCCCAGCTTATTCTGCCTTTACCCCTTTGCAGGTTAGGCTCTTGTTCCCTCTGTGTTTAAATTAGGTAGCTTCATTGTCCATGCTGCCAGGCCATGGAGAGCACAGGAGAGACATATCTGCATGCTATCAGTTCAGGTATCCAGAGCTGCAGTTGCAGGAAAAGGCTACATTAGCCCTTGGCTGAAGCCGGGATTTTCAGAGAGACAGCAAGAATCAGAAGGCCATCCCTTGACAAATTTAAGCCCCTGCTCCAAAGCGTGAGGGCACTAGAGCTTGACAAAGAAGAGGATGCTAGAATTAAGCATGGGGAAAAACAACATATTCTTCCCCTCATCTCATTCTCAGGAAACAGCTAAACAGTGTTGGCTGAATTTTTCAAAAAACTCACAATGAAGCACATTCCTAACCTGGAAAACTTCAGTACCAAACGGTTAAAGTTTGGCAGCTATAAGCAGTTAACAGTGGTATCTCACAATGGGAAGTTTCAGGCTGATTTAATAATAGCAAGGCTATCAGCTCCATCTATAATATTACTCTGAGATCTGACCAGCTTCTCATGTTTTGTTCTTGAAGTATTCCATCTGTCTGAACTGTTGTCTAGCTTAGATTTTTTTTTGGTTGGGGGACGGACCATTGTCAGTCTTACAGTGCCAATTACATGGATGGCCCTCAGTAAATAAACTACCTGAAATTACCCCTCAATTTTTACCCCAACAAAGCAGTTAAAATAAGCTAGAAATCCTTCTTTTGGTTCCCAAGGTGAAACATTCCATGATCACCAGCAGGTCTTTTTAAAGTGGGGGGTTTTACTTTTGGAACTTATTCCTCTTGAGTCTGGGGATCTTTAGAACACAAATGAAACTTGTTTAGCTTAGTTTTTAGCTTAAAAGTAAAGCTAGAATACGCTCATTGTCTATACAGTACCATTAACAAGTAATAAATATTTCTGAATTTAAATTACACAGCACTTTCATCAGAACAAGATGCATAAATGAAGGAGTCATGAGTGCTGTAACTTTTGAAACCAATGATTTTTTTTTTCTGACTTGTCAGGAAAAGTCGTCCAATAAAATTGAAACCAGCAATTCTTCACGGAAATCAGATAATCTGCGAGGGTGTGACTTACTTCAAGAGGTCTCTGTAACTATTCGAAGATTTAAAAAAACTTCTGTTTCAAAGGAAAGGTTAGTCTCTCTGTAAACTTGTTTTATTTAAATTTTTAGGTTTTTAACTTCATTATTTATGACAAATCATAATCTGAACATTGGTATTGCTAAATTTAGTTGACAGGAAAATATTTAAAAATTTAAAATGGTCATATATGGGTCTTAAATCTTCATACTGTGTAAACTGTAATGGGAGATGAAAATATTGTTTTCACTTAAAGAATGCCATAAATGTGTATGACTAGACATATCCTGGCAGTGAGAAATTTTTCTGGCCTTCAAATGCAAATGTAACTAGCAGGAGTTTGTGTTGCACTGCTGTAAACTAGATAATTGAAGTGAATCAGACTTCACTTTCTGAGGAAAAATCTTTCCCCATTCTTAGCTTCTAGGTTGCCTAGTTTTTAAACAAAACTTAGCACTAAGTGTCCGTTTTACTTGAACAGTTGAACTTTTTTTCTGTTACTAATCTCTTCTTCTTTAGAGTTCAACGCTGTGCCATGTTACAGTTTTCAGAGTTCCATGAAAAACTTCTTAACACACTTTGCAAAAAGACAAATGATGGTCTGATCACAGAACATGCTCAAAGCCTTGTGTTAGATACCTTGTGTTGGCTGGCAGGAGTGCAATCAAATGGACCTGGCAGGTAGAAGAGATATTTCAATTAAATGCATGTAGTTACTCTTCAGTATCAAATTTCCTAAATATAAAAGTTTATATAATTCTCCAAAGTACTTTTTTTTTTCTCTCCCCCCCCCCCCCCCCCCCACGCCCAACACGTGGCTGTTATCTGCTAAGATTCCCGCAAAAAGCATTAGTGAAGCCCACACCTGGCTCTAGAAAGCTCTGCAAACTCTCCTGCTCTTCCCCCCCCCCCCCCCCAGCTCAAAGGACGGGAATGAGAACCTACTTTTTAAAACACGTAAATGTCTTTCTGATATAATACGTGTGTGCTTCTTTGAAGCAGGGAGGAGCATAGCCCACAAATGTGCACGGTTTCTAGCACTATGCATAAGGTTGGTGATTTATTTTAAGTTTGTATAATACATGTTCTGAGGCTAATTCTATTTAGAGTTTACTTGTTTTTGTTATTTCTTGTAGTTAAATGTGCAAAATAATTTGATATGGTGGGAGTTAGAAAAGTTAATATACTAGTCCAGGGGTCGGCAACCTTTCAGAAGTGGTGTGCCAAGTCTTAATTTATTCACTCTAATTTAAGATTTTGCATGCCAGTAATACATTAACATTTTTAGAAGGTCTCTTTCTATAAGTTTATAATATATAACTAAACTATTGTGTATATAAAGTAAACAAATTTTTTTAAAAATGTTTAAGAAGCTTCATTTAAAATTAAATGACTGATGGCCAGGACTTGGGCACTCTGAATGCCCCTGAAAATCAGCTCGCGTGCCATCTTTGGCATGCGTGCCAGAGGTTGCCTACCCCTGTACTAGCCGTTCACCTGGGAATACATATGCTTAAATGTATGCTCTCTCAACTAATTTTATTTTCCCCTGTTGGAAAAATGTTTATAACAAACTCCTTAGAACATCTTATGCAATGGTATCATAGTGCTTAGGGGCTACAAGAAGAATGAAATATGAACTTTCATAGAGCATTTGTTTTTTTGCTAGTAATGGCAAATGTGACCCAAGTCAGCAGGGGTTTGGATCTGTTCTTCTGAAGGCTTTGCTTGACAATATATCTCTTCTACCTGCTGCTGCAGCTGGTGGTACGTACAAAATATTTTTGCTGTCATAGGCGTATTGCATACCTATTAGATCTGTTTTCCCTCACTCCTGTTTGATAGAAGAACAAGTTCTATTTGATTAGTATGAATTGCTTTTTGCCAATCCTGTGAAATATCCATCTATTACTATTCCATTTCAGAAGTGTGCCTCTTCTATTTAAATTAGTTTAGAGACTGTTATGTTTTCTAAAGCAGAATGCCTAGTGTTACCACTAGTTAAGGGCTGATGGGCCCTAAAGGACTTAGGGATCAAAGCCTCGTTAAGAAGCTCTCAGCCTTGCCTAGCAGGCTGCTAGGCTCAGCACCCACACGGTCTGCACACGGTCCCCCAAACAAACAGACCATATGGTATATTTCAGTCCAGCAGCAAGCGCAGCACAGCAAACACAAAACATGCACACAACAGACAACAAACTTACCCCAAGGGTCATGTAACCTCCTCCTTCACCTGGAGAAGTCACTCACAAAACTCCCCTGTTAGCTGCTCCTGCAAATAAAGTGTTTAGAATTTTTGCTTTTTAGCCATATATCTTAAGTGGCAAAATAGAATTAGTGCAGTAACTGTAACTACTTGTAACAAAATAAAGCCTTAAAGGTTACTTCTATCCAAGTGTATAAGATAATGAAGACTGACATTTTTATATGTTAACTGATTTAGATTTTCCTTTGCTTTTTTCATATGGTTGCCAAGCTGTATGACATGAGTAACTTTTCTAGTTGCTGAGGTAACAAACATTCGAAAATATAAGTATTGCTAATTTAGGAAAAATGCATGGAATTAGGTTAATGTAATGTACATAAATTTTCATGAAACATTCTTCCAAAAAACAAAATCTAGCATTTGATTTTTCCAATAACTTAACCTTCTTGACCAAGTTAGAGTTGTCAAGAAACATAGTTCTTAAAGTAAAAAACCGAAACAAACACCCCTCCCTCCCCCAAACATACTTCATGCTTTGTGTGCTGAAACAACATTATTTTTAATAACTATAGCTGGTTTGCTCCCTACAGTTCAAACAGTACTCCTAAGGATGAATCATACACACCTTCTAGTTGCAGAACACGAGCATAAATCATATATGCATTAGAAAGAGATAGGATTGATATATAGTGCTGCTACATAAATAAAACATGGTGGTTGTATGTTTCTCTCTCCTGATATCCTGAATATATAGTTTTTCTAATTATGGCATACTATACAATTAATAACGATATATGTATTAGTATATATACATATATACAACATGAGACACATATATATATATATATATATATATATATATATAATATGCCATAATTAGAAAAACTGAGCAACTGTTATACAAAAAAGAGAAAAGGGTCAGTTACATCAAATGTTAATTTTCTACGTCTGTGAATGAATGAAACATTAATGTAATTTTAATTTACTATTTATTTTTAATGGTATTGTTTCTAACTAAGGCAATACTGGTATTTTGTATATACTAATGTTACTTGCTATAGCAATCTTAATTTTAAAGTTAACATCTTTTAGTATGGGAATGTTTCTGAAGGGATTGTTTAACAAATAGTTACACACTTGCACTATAAATTAATGTTGTTAATATAAATTAATTTATTAATAAATTTGACTCTCTACTATGTTAACTGAACTACTTTAATACAGACATTTTCCTGAGGAACTTCCTTTTCTTGAGTTCTAAAGTTGAGCTGATGTTCAAATGTAAAATTCAGACAGAGGTTAAAATACTTGAATGATACAAAATGCTAAAACTTTTTAGGAAGTGACTGTTTTTACATTTCATTATCAATATTGGATATTTAAATTTGCCATTTTTGTTAATTTATTCTGAGGGTTTTTTGAATGCAGTGTTAGCCGTATTTCTGTTGAATTGAAATTCCTGTTCCCTTCTTTAGGATCTGTGTACTGGTATTTTGTATTGCTGAATTATGTGAAAGATGAAGATTTGGCAGGATGCAGTACAGCTTGTGCATCCTTGCTAACTGCTGTGTCCAGACAGTTGCAGGATCGACTAACACCCATGGAAGCTTTACTTCAAACAAGGTATTGAGAGGAAAATATGTAGTTGTATACACATTTTCTTGTAAGCCTCCTGTTTACTCAAATTCTTTAAAAATGTTTATCATTTTGAATGATCTTCTTAGACATTGTCAAGTAAATTTTTGAAAATTTGTTTCTTTCCATAGTTTGTAGTACTGGTACAAGTATGATCTGGCTCTTTTTCTTCTGATCTTAATTTTTTTGTGTGTTTTTTTTACAAGTTGAAACGAACATGGCTGTTCAATAGATTCATTTTGCAATATTTTGTTTTATGAGCAAGCATTGATTAACACAGCTCTGTGAAATGTTATTTAACTCGTGCAGAGACAAGAAGGGAATTATTAATTCTCTCTGTTTTAAAGTGTTCAAATACAAATATATGTTGTTATATTTTATGCAGTGCATCTGTTCACCAACAATTCTCAAACTCAAAACAGACCAAAGGATTTCCTATTTTGAGTATGTGAAAGGAATCCAATGCTTTGGCTTGGCAAAATTCGACTTTTACTTTTTCTAATTTCAACAGATAATATCAATTATTTATTTTTGAGCATTTTTAAAGATTTTTACCTATTGACATTTTTACAGTTGGGGCAAATTGGAGTGGGGTCAGACAACAATTAGCCATTCAGATTCAAAAAGTTAAAACTTTATAATCGTTCATGCAAATTGTCAGCATTGCTTGTCCAAATATGCAGAGTAAATCCCTTTAAACTCTAAGTTCCCGAGCATCATTTTTTCCCCTTTTTCTGATCTGTAAATTTAAATTATTGATGGAAATATTTTTTCATCTGTATGTGTGTATATGAAATCAATGTTTACTGACATTTTACTGATAAAAAATTTAATCCTTCCAACCTTAATATACTGCTGTAAAATGGGGAGTGCCACAGGATCCTGCAAATTCTTGCAGTTTATTGCTGAGTCCACCATATTTTTAAAATGCTGGTACAAAGGACAAATTCCAGGTCTAAAAACCTGGACTAACTCCCTGTAAAAATGGGTCTATGTATAAATTAAATAGCAATACTATTGCAGGCTGTGGTGATGATAGATCTCTTTCACTAAACAGACCAATCTGGTCAACTTCAGGAGAGCATGGGAGGGATATCAAGCAAACTGGTGTTGACAGTTCTGTAGGTTGCACTTTCCTGTACCCCATTCCGGTGCTATGAAGCACTGTACTGTTGCAGGTACTTCTTGCAGATTGTAACAATTGTTGTTTGTTTTGCCACTGTTAGTCAAACTTATTAAAAACGTGAAGGGTCTGAATAGAGGAGGAATTAGAGAGGATCCTAGGTCTCTAGATGGAAATCTTTAAATCCCGCAGGCTGGCACTTAGAGATATAACCTTGAAATCTGGTCAGTTAAGACTGAATTAGTTTCAGGCATTATACCTACATCTGTGTTCCCACCAACATTTTCTCCCACACTGAATGAAATTGACTGGACAGTATTTGTGTGCAGTGTAGTTGTAGCTGTCAGTCCCAGGATATTAGAAACACAAGGTGTGGACCAACTTCTATAGGTGAGAGACTAGCTTTCAAGCTACACAGAGCTAAATGTGTTCTTCAAAAGCTTGTCTCCTTTACCAATAAAATATTACCTCACCCACTTGTCTCTAGACAGTATTTTGTCAAAGAAAGTAAATTGGAAAATCAGAAAAAAAATTTCAATATTAAATATTAACTTGTAACAAAAGGAGGTAAAATATTAATACAATGACTTCTTTAGTTTAACACTGTCACTTTAAGGTTCCAGACTCTCATTCAATCTGGTAGTTGAGCTGTTCCTTAAAAGCAGGCTATGTTCTTAATCAGTGCTTACAAACATTCTATTACCGTGGTTTAACAAGAGCTGGGAGGGGACACTGAAACATCAGTTTTCTTCTCATGTCACCTCAACATCAAACTACTGTAATGTATGATCCTTGGGGCTGCATCTGGAGATTAAAGTTAGAGAAGAACCTGACTGACTGCATGTCAGGCAGAGTTTCATGAAGAGAACTTGTTGTTGGGTGAAAAACAAGATCCACTTCAATGTAGGTTTAAACAGTGTCTTTTAGCCTGCATTTTGCATGTTTTAAGACAATGCTATTATCACCAATGAATTACATATACACAAAAAACAGCTAAGACAAGAAAGATAATTGATTGTTACCTCTCCTGGGACAGAGCAACTCTTGTAAAATCTCTGATTGCTGCTGTGTTCTTCCTCTCTGTCTTCTCCACTTTCTTGTTGTAAATCACCTTTCTTTTTTCTCTTATTCCATAACTTTGCACAGACTGAGCTTATCCAGTAACCTCATCTGTGTACCTATCTATTCTAATCCCCCCCACCCCCCCCAACTAAAACATTCTCATACATAAACCTCAGCAGTTAACCTAAACTAATATGTTTTTGCTTATCCCACTAAAACTTACTTTTTATCATAGATGACTTATGTCATCTGTTCTCTCATCATCATCTCTGGCTTAATCTAGTTGTTTTTATCTTATGACTCTGTTTTTGTGGCTTTGGGTTTTTACTGGTTAGCTTCTTTTTGTTAGGAGGGACTTGGGGGGCACCTGAAGTTGTTAAAAATTCTTTCATGATTCTCTGCTTTACCCTGCTCTTTACTCAGACCAAAGTTTTTTTGCAAGTAAACCACACAAACCGTGTTTCGTGGTTTGCACAACTCTAAAGCTGTTTCAGCTACATTCTGAAATGCTGCAGCGACACATACAAAAGAAAAAATGTCTTCGTGTTTTCTTAACTATAATATTCATTTCTTTAACATTAGTGAGTGTATATATATTTGACTAACAAGTCATTTCACAGCTTTTTAACACCATGCTAGTGATGCTCTGTGATCTGTGCATGCTGCCTGTTAGTTTCTAATCAGTGTTTAAAGGTATTGGTTTTAACCGAGAACACCTTAGATGTCCAGGGACCATCTTACCTGAGACATCTCTCTTCCTTTCCAATACCTCTGCAGTTGAGATGAGCTAAGGAGAAGCATCTTTCTCATCAAGTCTACAGATTCCACAGCCTTCATTATGAGCTGATAACTCTGCTCCTTGGCATTCCCAGTGTGGCTTTACCTATTAATCAAGGCAAACTTGCTGCCTTTTTGTGCTGTTCAGATTTCACACCTCTGATGTACCATTCTTGTGTTATAAAATGTGCATAAAACAAAACTGCTTATATATTTAAAAAAATCAGAAAATGAGGTTTTTCCTACTGACTTATTTGTAGAATGCTGCATGTTTACAAAGGTAAAGGTGAATGTAATGGTATGTAGTTCAATTCAACAAAATATGAAATGTCATCTTTGTAGTCTTCTAGGAGTCCCTTCGAATTATTGAGATTAATGTGCTTGCACGGTCTCCCCTTCTTCCACACTCGCTCTTAAATAATTGAAGTCAAATCATCATCAGGAAAAAGATAGCATGTGTAATATGTAGCCACATTCTTTTTTTTTTTTTTTTTTTTTTAATAAATAAGATGATAACCACTAGTAGATTTTTTTTCACTATGGAGCATTTTATGGAATATATGTTTGATAGCATTCATAGTCTTTGCTACTTCTGTGTCCTATTTTTTCTCATCACCACCATCGGTTGGTATAATACTTGGTAATCATGTGTAAACAGGTGTTCATATTGTCTGTGAATGAGCAGATACACTTTTGGTGACTAGCTACTGCCATGGGGAAAAAGCCACATGAGTAAATACTTGAGAAGGGATAGTTCAAGTGGTGTACAACTATGGGGATGGTTTCTTATCCCTCTTGAGCTGTCAAAGAATATATATATGGGGGAAGGGGAGAGACAAATGACAGTATCACACAGGTAGCCATCAACTATCAGCTCAACCCTCCTTCAGCTGAACCTTGCGTGAGCTGTTAAATATCTCCAAAGTACTCCAGACTCTTCATTTCCACTATCACTGCTGTATTGCTGCTTTGATCCTCTGAATGACTCAGTGTTGCCTAGCATTAGATCGGAGTTTTGTCAAAGACTTAAACATCATGTCATATTTACTTCTGGGGTGTCTCCTGTTCCCCAGCATTAGAAAGTACCAAATGATATTTTAAAACATTTCACATATGTAGCCACAACATAATGCTCTTGTGAGGAGATGCAACTTTTTTTGTTCCCATGCTACACCTGTTGTTGACTACTTTTTCCTTTAGGCAAATCAGTGCAGTGACTTTATCAATGCTAGCATCATCCCAAAACAAAAAGACGTGCCATTGTAAAGGACCTCATGATGTCATCTTTGATAGCAGACAGTCTGTCCATGCGAATTGTGGTAGTCTGACTTTTGGGGCTGTGTGGAACAGTACACGTAGAGACCGTGGATGACAGTATGATGATCATATCCATACTAAGCATGTTGAACTATCTCCTTCATTACCACCTACTTCATGTGGTGAAGCTCTCTGAGCACAGACTAGTCAGTTTCACCACCGCTATTCAGTAATGGACAGCAATGAAACTTGTAAGAATCATGTCAATTTCAGTCAGTGGTTGCCAGGTTTCCAGAGTTTCTGGCATGGCAGAGATGCTGTGCTGACTGCCTTGGAATCAGGGATGCTGGTGCTTCCAGTCTGTGGAGGCTGGAAGTCTTGAGGGTCCTTAGACCTAGAGCAATCCCTGTGATGGGGTGTCCCACAGCTGTGGACCCTGGAAGCCTGTCCCAGGACTTCCAGGGCAACTGATTCCCTGAGTTTGCCCAACTCTTGGGGTAGTGGGCCTCAAGAGTTAGAAAGCCTGAGGGTCCTCAGCTCCTTTGCAGTCTGTATGGCAGCACTGTCCCAAAATTGTGGACTCTGGGATTCAGGTGCAAACGTAAACCTATAAGTGGGCTGCTGAGCAGCTAGGCAGACGAGCTGGCAGGCAAGTTTTGAAACCTCACCTAGGTACTATTGGAAGATTAGTTAAAATCAATGTTTCTGCATAATATTTAGTTTTCAATAAATTGCTATTTTTCTGATGAAAACATGCTCCATCAGAACATTTCCAACTAGCTGTCTTTGCCAGAGAGAGGCAGGGCATGCTGAGAGCACCATCTTTGTGGAAGACTGAATGACTTTGGGTTTTGGGAGAAAAGTGGTGTATCTTTACCAGCTGGCTGAGTTAAAGCAGTAATCTAATGTGTGAGTGTTTTGTATACTGCTGGGTGGCTATTGGGCATATGAATTGTAATTCTTAAGGGTCTATGGCTTTCTTATGTTTGAGAATATTTTCAAGACAATATTGTATTAAGTCTTAGACTGTTCTAATGACAGTTGCTTAGTCAAGATAGTAGGCTGTCCACCAGTGTGTGCCAGTTTAGAGGATTTTAGTGAAATATGAATAATTGTTAACCTCAAAGATCCATTCAGTAAATGAAAGGCATGTGAATTTTAGTCCACTGAAATAATACAGCCAAGACCCTAAATGAACTACTTGGCTTTTTGTCTCTTTGTGAGTCTCTATGCATTCTCAAATAATTTATGGCTACAGCTTGGTGTTAGAAGTAGTAGTATTCAACTGTCTTATTCTGTTTGCAGATATGGATTATATAGTTCACCTTTTGATCCAGTTCTCTTTGATTTGGAAATGAGTGGCTCTTCCTGTAAGAATGTATACAACAGCAGCATTGGTGTACAATCAGATGAAATTGATTTATCTGATGTTCTTTCAGGTATGCACACTTCAAAAATTATACTTGATCTGAAACTTTTTTTAAAATAGTAACTCTTAATAATCTCTTCTCCCCCCTTTTATTGGTTTACTAAGCATTTAGTATTGTAATCTTTAAGTGACTCTGTATTTTAACCTTTGATTAGATTTGTGAAAGTGTAAAACATTATCATCTGAACTGAAGAGCACATATCTGTCTCTGAAAGTGACTTGCCTCAACTTGTTTGCATGACTTTTCAAAGATAATTGCTTTCCCGCATAAAATCTGGGGACTTAGATGTTCATGACTCCTATGTTTTTTAGGTAGACACTTGTTTTGATGCTTTTTCAAATGTGGAGCCCAGGCATTACATGTCACTGATTAATTTGTGCATCATTATGAAAACCCTCTCTGTTGCTCAGGCATTAATTTTTTAATTTGTTTGTTTCACCCATACATTTGTGATTGGTATTTCCTTCCCACTAAACCCTCTGTTTCTCTTTTTCCCCCTTTCATCTAAAAACTGTGTGTGTGTATATGTGTGGGGTTTTGTTTTTTTTTAGTGCCTCCTACACTTCTAGCAATGAGTTGTTCCCACTACAGCCTGTTGTCATTAAAAGTGCATTTATCAATCCAGAGGAAATCCATCTTGGTGTCTCAAGCTTTTAGAGCTGCCTCTCAGCTCAATGTGAAAACTCTGGTGCTGGTCATCCAAACCCTGTCTTCATCAGTCATGCAATTCCCTAAAGACAGAACAGTCTGACTTAACTGAGCCTGGCTCCCCTCTTAAACCTCCTCCCCCCAAAAGACAAGTATGGAAGTCAAGCATCAAGAGATATTTAGATGGGTTAAAAAACCCCAAGAGGCTTTATTTTTGTCACTCTATAAAAAAAACAGTCTTCAAGGAAAGAATACTGGAATGGAATACTAGGGAGGTGGTGGAATCTCCTCCTTTAGAGGTGTTTAAGGCCTGGCTTGACAAAGGCCTGCCTGGGATGATTTAGTTGGGGTTGGTCTTGCTTTGAGCAGGGGGTTCAACTAGATGACCTCCTGAGGTCTCTTCCAACCCTAATCTTCTATGATTACTAAATATCTAAAAAGTCAAGACACTTAGTGGATAGCAGTCCTGAAGATTATGAATTGACATCCTTCCCACTCACCCCTTCCTGATTTTTATCTCTGACTACTCTGGAAAGTTGATTAACATGTATTATTTGTCCCCATCACTGGAATAAATTATACCTGGAGGAAGCTAATTTTACTCCAGTTAGAGGTCTCTCACCCGTCAGCCTAGAAGGAAGGTGGGGGTTGAGGTGGGATTATCTTTTCTTGTTTCTGATGAACTTGAAAAAGTTACATTTTGCCTGCAACATGGCAAAGGGATCAATCAACTTAATGAAACTGAGAATTTTACTTTACTCAATAGCTCAATTTTTCAACTGATTAAAATATTCTTTAGCTGAAGATACTATTCTTGAGTTCCCCAAAAGAAGCATAGTGACCAAGAACTATAAAATCTATTTTCTTTGCAGTACTGGACCACTGCCATGTCTGATAATAGTCTCTGCTTGTACCTCTCTTCATTGAGTTAATAAACTTTCTTCTGTTCTTAAGTCTAAGGATAGACGCGTCAGAAAAAATTACCAAGGTAATCAAGTGGTCATCTTCACTTATGTGTAACTGCATAGGTAATACTTCAGCTTAGTGATTCTACTATAATTAGTTGAAGTGCTCCGGCCATTGAACCGTTCTCTTTCTTATGGGATTTTTTTTTACCGTAGCCTGATTTGAATGTCAGAATAGCTTTACCTTTTAAGGTTAAATCATTGCATTCAAAGCTGTCTTACACCAGTGGAAGACAAGGCACTATCACGACTCACTCTTGTAATATTTAGTTCTTTGGGCTGTTTTGATATAGGTGGCAGATTATAGCCCCCAAACCAAAGTGCAATCTTAATGTAAGTTCCTGCTTGATCCCCGGTTTTCTGTTAATCTGATTGTCCTCTTTTTTTTTATTGTTGCCGCAGTTAGAAGGGTAAGCAAAATTGATCCTTTTTTTAGCAGAACTATTCCTCAAGCTTTTCTTAAACTAAGTAGTTTTGTCTTTGTGTCACACTCTTCATTTTAGTTAAGACACATCTTATTACTTTCCATCTGTCTGATAACTATGCATCTAAAGTGAATTCTCCTTCATAACTTGAACCTCCCTCAGAGTCCTAAAGTTCTTCTAAGAAATCTTGGTAATCTTTGTTTACTCTATGGAAGTCCTAAGAAAGGGCAGGGTTAAACCCATTAAAGCTGCCATTGCTCATTGGGTCAAAGTCACAATCCAAGAAAGCATGTATTTTTTCTAACAAGCAATTTCCCCAAGGTATCTCTGACCATTCAGCCAGGTCAGTTTCTATGGCTATGTCTACACTACCGCAGTAAGTCTGCTTAAGTTAAGCAGCTCCAGCTACGTGAACAATGTAACTGGAGTCGATGTAGCTTAGGTCACCTTATTGTGGTGTCTACACCGCGCTGGGTTGACTGGAGAGACTCTCTCCTGTTGACTTACCTTACGCCTCTCATTCCCGGTGGAGTACCAGGTTCGACCGGAGAGCGCTCTGCCATTGATTTACCGGGTCTTCATTAGACCCACTAAATCGACCCTGGGTGCATCAGTCACCAGAGCATTGATCCTGTGGTAGTGTAGACATAGATTTCTCTGTCCGGGAGATAGCTTTGCAAGTTTTGGAAATAACCTGCCATCTGGTTTTCTCTTCACTCCGGATACTACAAATTTAATGAGATTGTAGCTGCTGATTAACTTCTGAATCTATTACATTATACTTTTTAAATGTGTTCTTGCCTCTTTTCAGACTTGTTCTTTCCTCTGTATCTTAGAGCTTTTAAATTACGGTAGTTAGGCTTGTGGGTTAATGTTTTGAAATACCGGAAGATAATATGATGGAAGACATGAGTGTTAAATGTTGCTGGTTATAGTGTCCAGTATGGAAGTACTGTCCTTAGGTTTCCTGGCCAACGTAAAGGATTCTAATACCGAGCTTTGATCTAGAAAAATCTTTGAACTTGCCCCAAACACATCCATGAGTGTGGGTGGATCTTATCAATAAATGTTACTTAGGGTTGATGAATGTACTTTTTGCGAGTCAAAATTTTGCCAATCCTTCCACAGAGTGCAGCCTTCATTCTTAGCTTATTTCTGCTGTTTGTTCCTATCCTCCGACCAGATAGCACTTTGAGCTACAATTAGAAGGTTCAAATATACCTAAAGATACATTTCTATGAAAATTAATGTATATGTTACAGTAGCTTTATTAAATTGTTTCCTCCTGAAATGTTGGATGAGAATATGTCCAGATTCTGTTTAACTGCTTACACAGTCCATACTTGAAAAATCTAATGACCACTATCAAAAGAAAATTAAATGATGAACAAAATATTTTTTTCTTACAGGGAATGGAAAGATTAGTGGTGGTGCAGCAGCTGAGGGTAGTTTTACCTCCCTTACTGGACTCCTGGAAGTTGAGCCTCTGCACTTTACCTGTGTTTCTACTAGTGATGGAACTAGGATAGAAAGGGACGATGCAAGTACGTTTACTGGTATATACAACCTTTTATTTTTTCTACTTAGTTAAAACACAAAAATCAATGTATTCTATATATTTGAATGCCATTTATCCAATACTTTTTTCAAACAACTTTAGAAGTTGCATAAACCTTAAAATTTTAATTTGTTAAATGGCAACATACACTTTCTTAGAGAATTGACAAACAATTTAAGGAAACCAAATTTAAATTTAGAAGATCAAATTTGTTAACTAATGTGTATAGCACATTAGCGTATGTTTGCATTACAACCCCACATGGCAAAAGAAATTGGTTACAGTAACCAGTCATTGAGTAACACTTTTATTTAGGTGTGTGTGGAATGTACATTTAGACATAGTGCATAAACTACAACTTTTGTAACACACAAGAAAATATTACTTTGTCCAGTTTGCTATGTGAGAAGATTACAACTTGATACTTTCTCTCTAGCTTGCTTTTAGCCTGCTCTTTTATTATTAACTTATAAAGGAATTAAGTATGCCGTGTAGAAGTGCTTTTTGTGCTTCTTTTCTACATACATGTTTTGTTGTGTTTTTTTTTTTTTTGTTCCATGCCAGTGAGTACCTTTGGGGTTACCCCAGCGGTTGGTGGCCTCTCATCTGGGACGGTTGGGGAAGCCTCGACAGCACTGAGTTCAGCAGCCCAGGTAGCTTTGCAGTCTCTCTCTCATGCAATGGCCTCAGCCGAGCAACAGCTCCAGGTGCTGCAAGAGAAACAGCAGCAGCTTTTGAAGCTTCAGCAACAGGTTGGAGGCTATTTGGCTATTTTTTCATGCTGTCTCTAAACTTCAAAAGCTGAGAAAGTAGTTACAGAGCTATCCCTCCCTTTTTTTTTTCTTTTTCTTTTCTCCATTTTCATAGTATATTCTGTGAGGAGGGAACAGCTCTGGGCTGAGGATCACATTCATTAAATAAAACAATGAAATTGTTTACCATGCGATTTTAAAAAAACTTTTTTTTTCTTCTTTCAAATTCTATTTTTGTACATGTGAGATTTTGAGGGTGGGAAATTTGATCAGTGTCATTCACTTTCATAAAGAATATAATTTTGATTAACAAGCAGAAGAGCAAGATAGTCAAGGAACCACACTGGAATTAAAAGAAAGAGAAGTTGCCATTAATAATGATACCAGGTTACACAAAATAAAAATCGTATATGGTAAAGTGGTGATTTGTATGCAATTTTACTTTTTCCTTAATGAAATCCTAGTTCTTGTTGCATTATACGTCTCCATTTTATTTTAGGGATAATTACACAAATTTGAAAGTGAATGTTGGTGAGAGACACAACAGTAGCTGGTCCAATAAAAGAGATTGCATCACCTGCCATGTCTCTCTAATTGGGACTGATACAGCTATGACAATACTGCATACAGAGTAAACATGTCAGATTAAATACTGTTCCATTTTTCCAGCTAGTGTTAAGTAATTAATAGAACCATAATGGTGGTAGTTGGATGACATACATTTTTACACAGTTTAAATGAAAGTTGAGGTTTTATACTCTGTCCGTGCTGCATATTACTAATACGTTTACAGGCAGTGTTGGTCTACTCTACATACTCTGCTTTTATTTTTCTTACAGAAAGCTAAGCTGGAAGCAAAACTACATCAGACAACAGCTGCAGCAGCTGCAGCAGCATCAGCAGTTGGTCCTGTTCACAACTCTGTGCCTTCCAACCCAGTAGCAGCACCAGGGTTCTTCATTCATCCTTCAGATGTCATTCCACCCACTCCAAAAACAACACCTCTGTTTATGACTCCACCTTTGACGCCACCAAATGAGGCAGTTTCTGCTGTTATCAATGCAGAGCTTGCTCAGCTTTTCCCTGGCTCAGTCATTGATCCTCCAACAGTTAATCTTGCTGCACATAACAAAAATGCAAACAAGTCCAGAACGGTAATTAATTCTCTAATGGAAATGAGACACTTAAATATATTCTTAAAAATCAGGACCTAACAATCTGTTTTACTTTTTACTTGAGTGATTAGTAACAATTCTGTTTATTGACTTTGGTTGAGATTTCACTACTCGATAAAAGAATTTCCTTTTCATATGCTCTATTATAGAAGGGCAAGATTTTTTATGGGGGGGGAGGAATAGCTCAGTGCTTTAAGCATTGCCCTGCTAAACCTAGGGTTGTGAGTTCAATCCTTGAGGGGGCCGTTTAGGGAACTGGGGTAAAAATCTGTCTGGGGATTGGTCCTGCTTTGAGCAGGAGGTTGGACTAGATGACCTTCTGAGGTCCCTTCCAACCCTAATCTTCTTTGATTGTTTCTAAGATAGATAATGTCCCAAATTCTATTAAAAGAAAATAGATTCCTTATATAGAAGGTAACATAACCATGTAGCTGTAATATTAATCCTTTGAACAAGGATTCAGTGGGTTTAAATCCATTGATTAGTATTAGTATTTCCTCATGGTGCATACTCGTGCAAAATATAGTGTAAGTGAAGTGAAGAATATCAGACCTGTAAATAGAAGGGACTGAATTGTTTTTTTCATTCTTACAGACTTATATGAAAGACCTTCATGTACATAGAAGTAGTATACATTTTAATGACCTCTTCAATTTTACTAGTGTTTCCTTCTCCTCCTCCTTCTCAGAATCCACTTGGATCTGGCCTTGCTCTTGCAATATCTCATGCTTCACATTTTCTTCAGCCCCCACCTCATCAGTCCATTATCATAGAACGAATGCACTCAGGTAAAACCAGAACTCTCTTAACATCTTGGTTTTGTGTAATATGATTTTCTGATAGAGGTTGAATATTTTCTGAACACTTTGGTTAGTAGTCTAGCTGCAGTCCTATTTGCCTTTGTAAATAAATGTGTAAAGTTTTGTTACCATCGTATCCCAAGAAAGCTGAATTTACAAGGACACTTGATGAAAAAATACTGCAAAGAAAGGTATGTTGGGATCTCTACACAGGTACTTTAATGAAATACTCTTGCCAAAGGGCACAAATATCTAACTTTATATTAACTATTTATTTACCCTCGATGGCTTCCTATTATAGAGCAAGAAGAAATTTTGAAACTCTGGCAATGCAAATGGTGAAATTAAGGAGAAAGCAGGCAACTGTTTTGCCCATATAGCATGTGAAGGAGGGGCAACAAATAGGTTTTCCAGCACTTCATAACTATTCTAAATCTTTTAGAAACCTTGTATAAGTATACCACCAATTCTTATACCTTTATGCAGTTAAGTTTTGTGTGTATGTGTACATACGTGTGTGTACACTTTGATGCATAAATTGATTACTAGTACAATGTATCTAAGTCAAATATTTTGGACTCTTTACTATTATTTGCAAATGAAGTCATGACTGTGATTCAGAACATCTTCAGTTAGACTGCAAGTTTAACGAACTACTTTGATGTTTAGTAAAACTGCAAATTTTCACAAATATCATCTTTTTCTGAACTATACTAAATCAATGTACCGAACCACTATTTCTAGACTTTGTATTTTGGTTAATTGGAATGGTACTGGTGCTTTCAGCCCATCTAACTTTTTTCATAGGCGCAAGAAGGTTTGTGACCTTAGATTTTGGCAGACCTGTGCTGTTGACAGATGTATTGATTCCCACCTGTGGAGACTTGGCTTCCTTGTCAATTGACATTTGGACTTTGGGAGAAGAAGTGGACGGAAGACGATTGGTAGTAGCTACTGATATTAGCACACATTCACTCATTCTACATGACTTAATACCACCACCTGTTTGCAGGTTCATGAAGGTAAAAAAAAAAAAAAAAAGAAGGAAAAAAAGCTAAAAATGAAAATACTTTCCCACAAATATTGATTCTTTGAACTTCTTATTCTTTTAAACTCTTTCAAATGGAAGTGTGATTTGTGTTAACTTTTCTTTATGCAACAATAAAGGTTACATTACCTTTCATTACAGATCACCGTAATTGGTCGATATGGTAGTACAAATGCTAGAGCCAAAATCCCGTTAGGGTTTTACTATGGTCATACCTATATCTTGCCATTGGAAAGTGAACTAAAGTTAATGCATGATCCTCTAAGAGGAGAAGGTGAAGCTGCAAACCAGCCAGAAATTGATCAACACTTAACAATGATGATTGCATTGCAAGAAGACATACAGTGCAGGTGGGAAGAAATATGTACACAAATACTCAGTTAACCTTGTTTTAAATAAACACTGGAAAGACCATGTCAGTAATTTTGTATTGTCACTTTCCAGGACAACTTTAAAAATATCACAGTGTAACTTGGCCTTGTAATGTAGTACAGATGTTACAATATAAGCTCGGTGGTGGTGGTTTGGGGGGGGGGAAAAAAAAAGTAAATAAAGAAGTCCTTTTTTTCCCTCCAATTTCAGTATTTATTTAATAGTGTATATAAAGTAACATTGAGTTTTAGCAATTTAAATCTTAAATATGTGTTGCTATATATGAATTTCAGTTGAAAGGTGTGCTGGAATTTTCCCCCTGTAGGTACAACTTGGCATGCCATAGACTGGAAATCCTTTTGCAAAACATTGACCTGCCTCCACTCAACAGTGCTAACAATGCCCAGTATTTTTTGCGAAAACCAGATAAGGCAGTAGAGGAGGACAGTAGAGTGTTTTCTGCTTACCAGGACTGCATTCAGCTACAGCTTCAACTCAATTTGGCTCATCATGCTGTACAGAGGCTCAAAGTAGCTTTAGGTGCAAGCAGGAAGACACTAAAAGAACAACCTGACCCAAAAGAGCTGATTCAGATGTCCTCCACAGAGCAGTTACGAACCATCATCAGATACTTACTGGATACTTTACTTAGCTTACTTCATTCCTCCAATGGTTAGTGTGGTGTTCTGTTTTTTTTTAATATTTGCAAATATTCAAGAATACTACTTCTACCAGTGTTCCAGAAACCTTGAAAAGCTTAATTTGCTAATTTTTTCAGATAGCTTTTTGAGCAAGAAGATATGCTAGTAGTGGTCATGTTTATTGTCCCATTCAGTACATAGAAAGCTCTTATATTATATTGAAGTCACATTTACTATAAAATCAGGATGGACAAAAATGAATGATTTAAAAAAAATGTAAAAAATGGATTATTTTATTTAAATACATTTTCCCATTTAAAAATAGACTTGTTTAAAATTAAATTTGAAATTGACAGCATACATTAAGGCCTAAACTTCTATAATTTAAAAAATCATTTTAATGAAAATATGCTGCATTGTTGCGCTCTCATCAGCTTTTAATGAGATAAAGGATGTTGTTCTTTTAATTGTATACAGAATTGGGGGAAACTTCTATAATTTCTGAGGATAACTCAAGTGTTATAAATATCACAATATCAGGTACTGCATTAAGCATCTCTTAAGTCTTCATGCTGGCGCAAATGCTGGTATTTACGTTTTTTCCAACTGCAAGTACGTAATTTTTTTATGCAAGGAAGCGTTTGCCTTAATTACTTTTTGGTTTCAGGTTTAGCTAGCAGAATATTTTCTTGATTTGGACTAGCGCATTCAAAGTGTATAAAGCTATAGAGATTTGAAAAGAGCAGGAAAGTTTGTTTGCCTCTTCCAACCTATGAATAAAAACCTCATAGGAGAGGATGAGGTCTGCTAATTCTAAAAACTTCAAAGGCCTGATGCCAGATTTTTTAAAGGTATATAGGCACCTAAAAATTCAGGTAAGTGCTGAATGGGATTTTCAAAAGCACCTAAGGAGGCATTCAAAAAGGTATTGACTTCCCATTGATTTCAATCCAAGTGTCCATCCAAAGGTAGTGGTAATTTTTCTTATTTAAAAAATAATAAATGCATCATTCAATTAACATAATAAGTAAAAAAGTAAGAATCTGAATAAATGTATGTTAAGCTATATAAATGCTTACATCTGGTTTTAGTGTAGCCTTCTGGTTAGCAAAAAGTACCACTGAATTTAGTATAAAATCTGTTTTTGGTTGCACATAAACATATTTTAATGGTTATACCAACCAATGAGATTGAACCTTTCTTTAGGAAAATAACTAAGAAGTACTAATGTAAAACAAGATGAAAACCAATGATTTAAATACAAGTTTCTTGCTTCCTTAATTATAATCATAATTATAATTGGTAAATTAAATCAGTCCATCCTTCTTTAAATTAGGTAACCTAATTTAGCAATCACTGCATAAAATACTTAAATATTCATTGGAGCAGAGATTTGGACCTGAATCTCCTACATCCCCGGGAGTGCTCTAACCACTGGGCTATAGAGCATTTTTCCTCTGTCTGTGGCCTACTGAGTATTTTATACAAAATGGAACAACTTCAACAGGAGAGATTTAGACGCACCCTAGAATACGCCATTGCCTAGTAGTTAGGTTCAAATCCCTGCTGCTCTGGGGGGATTTGAATCTGGGTGAGTGCTCTAACTGCTGGGCCCTTGGGTAAAAAGGGGGGTCCCAACACACATTTTGTACAGGGCCCAATCAGTAGGTGTATTCCATGGTGGTTTCTGAGCACACCTACTGGGTAGGGCCTCAAAGGGAGAAGCCTAGTTTTAGGATCCATCCAGGGTTTAGGCATGAGCTAGATGAAGGGTGTCAAGACTCAGGAGGTGAATATGCACGTGCCCACCAGCAGATTTTTAGGCACCATCGGGACTTCATAAGTGGAAATTTAGGTGACTATAAAGTTAGGTAACAGTTAGGTGAGGATTTTGATTATGGTAATTTTGGATTTAGATGCCTAAAGTGGCAGTTAAGCACTTAAATCCCCTTGTAATTCTTTGAAGCCGAAGTCTCACTGAAAGTCACTGAAATGGGACTTAAGCTCCTACATCACTTAAGCATTTTTGAAAATTTTAGTCCTAGCCTTTAATAGTCACATTTTTGCCTGTTAGAAATTTCTAACGTAAAATTATAAATATAGGAAAAATCCATGTAGCTTTGAACTTACTTCAGTAGCAATCTGGAGAACCAAACATCCATTTTTTTTAAAAAAAAATTTTTAAACAAGCCATACATATAATGAAGCATACTGAAAATAAAGGTAAAGCTTATAATGTTTTTGTACGGATACCGTTTGACTGTATTTTTACCTTACATTCACAGATGGGGGGGAGAGGGGAGAATGTTATCCAATTTATAGCATTCCTTATGAATGTAGTAACGTGCTACTCTTTAAAATCTGAAGACAAACACCTCTCCCCTTAAATGTCCATATGCATTTCTTTTGATTTCTTTCTCTTATAAGGGCACTCTGTTCCTGTGGTTCTGCAAAGTACGTTTCATGCTCAGGCTTGTGAAGAGTTATTTAAACATCTCTGTATTAGTGGGACCCCAAAGATACGATTGCACACTGGCCTTCTACTTGTTCAGCTGTGTGGAGGTGAAAGATGGTGGGGGCAGTTTCTCTCTAATGTTTTGCAGGAACTGTACAACTCGGAGCAACTTCTTATTTTCCCACAAGACAGGTAAAGTTGTTTTGGCATAGAGATATATTGTAATGTTTACTGTGTGTGAATGATTTTACATAATTTTATTGCAAAATGTTACATTTTTAACCTAGTATTTGGGAAGATGGCAGATGCATTTTTTTCCTACTAGCACTAACAATAGAAGTCCAGAGGCTTGAAAAAATGGTAGTTCTGATTTTATATTTCCAATTGATGCTGTTTTTCAATAAGCTTTTCATTTTAAAAAAGTCCCTTTTGATTTAAGCAGTGATTGAAAAGATTGCCTAAATTGGAGGTAAAGTACTGTCATGTGTCTGGAGCCAAATGAACTTATCCAACTCACCACAAAGGTGAGAACTTCCTTGTAATAAACTGATGATCTGATCGCTACATCTAATTACAAAGAACAACCACTAAAATTATATTTAAAGAACAATTTCTTAACAGGAAATCTCCATTTTGGCAGTCTGATGCAACTTAAAAGTGAGTCCCATGCTTTCTGATGGAAAAGCAGAGTCAAAGTAGAGCATTTCTAAGTTGTAAAGGAAGTATATACACTTGTAAGTTCTTAAGAGCATTACTTGCATGGATTTCTGCTACAGAAGTGAACACACTCAGAACTTTTGGCTTAGCAGTATCTGGGGATACAGGAGTACTCTGCCTCTGTCCTCTTGTGCTGATCTTGATCCGAAAATGTACAAAGGGGCACGGCTCCATCCACCAGGCTTGTTGCTGTGAATTCAAGAGGCAGTGAACAGGTATTCAGTGGTGTCAGTCACTGCCTCTGTCTTTTCTCTTGAAAGAATTTACCTCTTTCTCATATCTTACCAGCTTTAAGCTGTGCCCTTCCATCATTTCTGTGATGGCCAAGAACACTTTGTACCTATTTTTCCCTTCAAGAGAAAGTTGCATTCATGCTGTGTGCGCCACCTCTGGTAACTGCACATATCAGAACTTGAGTCTCCTGAAACTCCACCTGTTGGGACTAATGTTTGGAAGTGCCAGGTATATAGGTTTTGTGCCTCTTGGAAGTTCATTGTCTACGAAACTTGACAGTGTTCTCCTGCTATGCAAGCTTGGATGTCCAGGACCATATCAAGCTGCCCTTGAGGATCTCTAATTTAGTTGGATTTAGTTTTATTCCCTGACACTGGAATAACTAGGAGTCAGTTCAGCTGTTGAGTACCACATTCACTTTGCTAGCATGTTCAGGTAGCAGGTCTTTGAAGACCTGTCTTACTAAGTACTGTGACTTTTTTTCTGATCAAAGTGGTGCCATAACTCAGTAATTCTTGATCTATAGCTATGGGCCAACTTCATTGTGCAAGACATTCTTTGTATCAGGAGCCACATTAGTGTACTGGTGCCTTCCTTTGTCTTGGGTGTCTTTGTCTCATCTGCGCAGTGGATGTGTCTGCACTGGGAAACCACGGTGGCCCTTCCCATTAATTATAAAAAGCCTACTGGGATCTCTGGTTGATCTCAACATCCATACTTATCTCCAAAATAGTGATAGACATTATCCAGTCCCACAGCAGGAGTATGAATTCATCTAAACTCCACCAATATTCAGCTCTGTAGTTATTCTTTAGCCCAATAAAATCAGGGAAATCTAGCAGGCCAAGCAAATTGAGACCTTACGCTCAATTCAGTGGAGCAACATGATGGTCTTTGAAAACATCTGTTCAGGACCCTATTGATTTTGATAAAAAATGAAAAGCTTGGTGTCCACATATGTAAATATTCTGATTTATATAGGAGGGGGGAAAGGCAATGATCTCAGAGGCCTTCTCAGGGGAGCAGAGTCATACTACATATAGGAGTGAGGCAGTGACCTCAGGTTAGAGTTTAATGTGGAGGTTAGGGTGTCTCTACTATGGCCAGACCCCTCCTAAACTGGGCCCCCTGCCTGGGTTGGTTAAGGGAATGTCATAGTGGCTGGCGTTAAGGGGGCAAGGTTCCATCTGAGTATACAGCTCAGCCTACATGAGCAATGAAATGTGCAACCTTCTCTAGTCCTCATTCATCACCTAAGAACAGGGAGCCAGAAGATGTTTTATATAGCATGTCTGTAGACAGTATAAAGTAACAAATAGTGTCAGCTCAATACAACTTCCTAAACTGGGACAAATTGCTTCCACTGTTACATGAGTAAGGCTGGGAGTCTGTCAGGGAGGTCATGGAAGTCATGGATTCCGTGACCTTCATGACTTGTGCAGCGGCTGGTGCTGGCTCTAGCAGCAGCAGTTTGGGTATGTGGGAGGGGGCTCAGGGCTAGGGGCAGGGTGTTGGGGGGGCACTTACCTCAGGGTACAGGGCTCCCACTGGCATGGCCCTTTGGCTCCTCCTAGGCAGAGAGGCCTGGCCGGGGGGTCTGCTTGCTGCCTGCACCCGCAGGCCCCACCCCAGCAACTCCCATTGGCCGAGGTTCTAGGGTGCTCGGGGGGGGAGGAGGGGCGGTTTCAGGCCAATGGGAGCTGCGCAGTCAGCAGTTGTGGCTGGAGTAGTGCATGGAGCCCCCGGCCCCTTTGCCACCTCGGAGCTGCAGGGACACGCGGAGCCCCCCAACACCTGCGGTGCCCACGGACTGCCGTCATGCTTCCTCCCCCTGAGCACTCATGGCCCCCCCACCCAAGGTTTAGTTAGGGATATATAGTAAAAGTCACGGACAAATTATGGGCTGTGAATTTTTTTATTACACGTGACCTGTCCATGAAGCTCTCTCTAAAAATACCTGTGACTAAAATATGGCCTTATACATGAGGAGTTGAAGTGAGACCAAGGAGGATGACTAATTAGAGCTGTATTTTAACAATAACTCAAAATTCTGAGAAACTGGGGCAGGTAAAAATCCTTTTTTTCTTCAAAAGTACAACATGAGCATAAGATAGACCACTAAAGAGGTTTCCTCTCCCAGCTGTTGCCAGAACTAGAGCTGGGTGAAAACTGTTTTGTTGGTTTGCTGCCAATTCCAGAAAAAGTGTCTAGAAAACAAATTTTTTTTGTTTTGAAACAAAAAATTCAGAAAATTAGAAATTCAGAAAAAAGTTCATGTTGGATTAAATAAAATGCCTTCTTCAACAAGACCTGACACTTTTCATTTCAATTTTGGGCATTTTATAAAGAGGGAGCAATAATGGCAATTCACAGACATTCATATGACAATGATCAGTTATTGCGCCGGGGGAAAAAAATGAGAATTTCTGCATAGGTTAGTGCACTCACGTAGGATATGTGAGACCCAAGTTCAAGTCCCTGCTCCAATGACTTCTACTTTTTTAAACATTTAACAGCTTCAATAGGAGAAATTGTGTCCCCCACACCAGGCTATCCTGTAGCCCATTGGATCGAGAGCTTACCTGTGATGTGGGAGATTGTAGTTCACGTTCCTTGTTCACATCAGACAGAGGTGGAATCCAGCCTGGGTGTTTCAAATTCCAGCTGAGTGCCCTAACCACTGGGCTAAAAGTTATAAAAAGGGTGGTGTCATCACCACCACCACCTCCTCCACCAGCCTAAAAAATAAATGTCAGAATGAACAATTTCATTTCAGCATTTCCAAAACATTTCAATTTTTCAGTTCAGTAACTACTTGACAACCTTGACCCAATTTCATGAATAGTTTTGGGTTGACCAAAACTTCATTTTTCAGCATATATGTTTTTTGACAGAAAAATTTCATGGAGCTCTAGCTGGAGCAGGTGCTTTAGACAAACCCCATAATACATAATTATAGAATAACTCTCATAGAGGAAGTTGCTTTCTCAGTACCTAACCAGTTAGCGGTAGTCCTTTTCTGAGTGATTGTGGTTTATATCCCATCGTCCACTTTTTCTGCTTACTGCAATTGTGGATATTCTTGTCCATAATCTTTTTTGAATAGTACTAATCTCTTGGACTTAATACCTTAGGGTAATGAGTGAAAGGAATGTAATGATTCTTGAACATTTCTGTTCATCATATTAAATACTACAAGCAGACATATCAGGAGATCTGCAGCTCAGATTTCTTGGGTTATTAATAGGCAACAAGTGTATCAAATTCTATACAAACACATTGCTAATTACATTTAATAGTTATATAGGGCTTATCTCTTCTGGGATCTTTCAAAGGCTATTGGGATCGGTTTTTGAGGTTTTTGCAGTTCACTATTAACTCTGAAACTTAATGATGACACTTCAAATGCTAGTATTGTTACACTTTTTTTAGTGACTTGTCCTAACAAAAACATCGTCTTTCTTATCCAGTGTGGTTGAATCGTACCCATCATGTCTTTCCTTCTGCTCACTTCAAAGGTGGCTACAGGAAAATACAACAGCCAAATTATAAATATGTGAATCACAATTCTTTCTTGTTTTTCAGTGGTGGTGCACTCAGGTGATATGGCAACATATCTGTGCTTTGAAGGGACTGAATAGGGACTCCTGGAGACTCTCTAGTGCTCGTTCTACATTTGCAGGGGTTGCTTCACAGCAACATGAGCTGCTTTCTTCTTTGCAAGGTTTAGATGGCTTTTAATCACAGAGATCTAAGTTACTAGTGGTTTAGGAAGTAAGAAGGTGATTTGAAAACAGCTTCATAGAAATGTAAATCAAGCAGCATCTGGAACACAGGTCCAACCTCTTTGGAGTAAGAGCAAAAGACTAGGGTTGAGAATCAAACCCTGGTCTAAGTGTAATGAACTTAATTGCACGATTTCAAGGCCAGTCATTAGTCATCTTGATTATTCAGATTTGATACTATTCTTAAAAAAGATGTTAAAAATTTTCAGAACATCAGCCATAAATATTTGGCTGCTGTATTGGGGTGTACAGGCTTTTGTATGCTTAGAACACATGGGCCAGCCTGTTCACTTTACCTCAAATAGGAAAAACTTCTGCTGCCACTTGAACTCTCCCTTGTCCTTCTGGATTCTTTGACGAGTCAAAGGTTGGAAAATTCTCTTGCTCACATAGATGTTCCAGCAAACTCAAAGCAGTGCTGTTTCTGAACTTTGTTTTTGAGCTAGGTGCCATCAAAAAGTATCACTTTATTCCCTTTTCATGACCTGCTGTCAATTAAATAGAAGTGTTTGTTCCCTTGGGAAAAAATGATGGTAAATTGTTAAAATGAAGGTTACAGAAAACCTTACAATTCAGGCAAAAGAAGTGCACCTACACTGGAATAATGTGGTGTGGATAATGTGGTAGATGGGGAATTCAATCCATGTATGCTTTCAAATATTCATTGTTTTGCAATGCCCATAATTATAATATTAAAGTAGGGACAAGTAGAATAGGAAATGAAACTGGTAAATTCTCAGTGAAGAAATGCATAGATTGGAAACTCTGCAGGCTTCTAATGGTAAGTAAGTGCTCATGACTTAAGGTTAAAATGAGAAACTGCAGATCTGATATTATTACATTGCCCCTCTGATAGTACAAATTGAACCGTGCCTACTTTTTTGAACTACAGCGCTCGCTTGTGGTGTTTTTACCCTTACCTTCCTTAATCTTTGATTTCAACATGTGGAAATGTTGTTTAATGTATTTTCCAATAAGTATTACTGCATTTAAATGCTTTTTATCAGAATTATAACTGAAGAGAATTGTTCAGTGTGTTAAACATTTTTAATTTTATTTTTAGGGTCTTCGTGTTGCTTTCCTGCATTGGCCAAAGGTCACTTAGTAACAGTGGTGTCTTAGAAAGTTTGCTTAATCTCTTGGATAACCTGCTGTCACCTCTGCAACCTCATTTACCTATGTACAGGCGCACTGAAGGTAGTTCTTTGTTTTAGGAGCTATATTTTCAGATTAGATCTTGATTCTAATTAAAGAGTATATTTTCATAATGGGGGCTGATTGCACCTACTATCAAAGCAAGTTAAGTTAAAATCCCCTATTTTGCTTATTTGGAAACATTGATTTTTTGGTGGGAGGGTTAAAATTTCACATTCTTAGTCTTTGCCCAAACATGACTTTTTTTTTTTTTTTTTTTTTTTTTTTTGAAGTTTTGGGCAAAATCTGCCTCACTATTCTTGTTCAGTTAGGATGAAAAGGAAATTTACATGTTTAAAAAATTATCTCACTGTTTTCAGACAGCTGTAGCAAAAGTATCTGAATTTCAGAGTTAGGCACGGATACAGTTCTCTTTGGGAACTAGTCTTTGCTTGTTTAGCAAATATAGTTGGATTTAATTTGACCAAATTATGGCTGTTTTAAAATTAATAGAGCATGCAGAATATAAAATTGCGTTAAGTGCATAGCTAAAGTGCCCTTAACTCATGAGTAGCTAAATGTTTTTTCTAAATATTCTGACTTAAAATATTCATAGCTCTCTCTAAAAATACTCGATATTCTCCAAACTAGACTCGCTTTGTACAGCGTCTTAAAATCATGACAAATTTGAAGAAAATCAGTTAATTATCTTTGAAATTTGTGAAAATTTTAAATTATGGAACATCCCTTAACTCATGTACACTTACAAAGTTATAAAAGGCTCATCAGCTTGAATTTATAGGTTTGCAAGCTTGGTAAATGCCAGCTGGCTCTCTCTGCCTTCCTACTATCCTGAATCCCTCAAACAAAGATTAGTAAGTGTCAAAGGGGATTTGACTTATTGCTCCCCATCAGTCTACCAAAGGCTATCACTGCCATACCCTGTCACTTGGTTCTCATAAGTTCTTATGATCTGCCTCTGCAATTCCTCCATCCCTTCTGCCCTCTTCCCCCAGCTGCCAATTTCTCCCTTATCTTTTTGCATCACTATTCGTGCTCGCTGAGGACTTAAGAACTTCATCTCTGTTGGTTTTCCAGCTTCCTTCCTCTTGGGCAACACAGGTAAACACTAGGGAGTTACTGAATGTGTGATGAGCGCACCAGGTGTGACAGAATTCCCACTAGAGGGGAAGGGGTGAGAAGAAGCATCAAATGTATGTAGGGAGCAAGAAAAGGAGTGAGAAACTAATGATTCTCTCCCATTAGTCCTTCCGCTAAGAGTCAGAAAATAAACAAGGCACAGCAGTAGGAGAGAAAAAGAAGGTGTTTGGGATGAAAGTGAGGGGGAGTGCTAAAATATGGGATGGAGAGGGAAAAAAGGGAAGAGAGTTTAAGTAGTACTTAGATATTAAGAGAAATTGAAGAACAGAGGTATTGATATGGATAGAAGGAAAAGACATAGTATGATCATTTAAGAAAAAAACAAAAAAACCGAACAACTTTTAGACATCTTTCTGTGGACCAGACTCCTATACTGTAGATTATATTCCTTGTTTTTAGTCTGAAACCTGGACTGATGTGCAACAATAGTCACCCAGATGAGCCATCCTACCTCTTGTTCCTCTAGTCTGCATTGCCAGTTCCAGGTCCTACCATTAAGTCTCTTCTGTTACCATTTAAGATGGGGCAATATGTTCCAATGGACAGAGTACCGGATGGGGAAGTTAGTGCCTGGGTTCTGTTGCTTGCTCTGCCAATGACTGGGTGTGACATCTTGGGCAAGTCACTTTTGTGCCTTAGTTGTCTTATCTGTAAATTGGAAATAATGATACTTGAGTTTACTGAGCATTTTGAGATAAATGGACAAAATGTCCTGTATAAAAACTCGTTATTAAATGTGGCACTTAAATATAGTACTTACACACAGATATGAAAATGTGATTTTTAGCCTGCAATGTGGTACACAATAATATCTGGCCTACTGGTGCATGTTGTGTCTATATAGGCATCCAGTTTAATTAAAGACATTGGTTGAGTGACCTGTTTGATTTTATAGGCTGATGGCCATTGATACACACTAATTAGTGTGTTTTATAACTGTTTTGAGGACAGAAGAATGATTCATTGATTCAGAAGGATTTCTTGTGTGATGTACAAGTAGGTTTTGTGTGAGTCACATGCAAAAATCCCCACCGCCCTGTTAGCATGTGTGAGGCCAATGCAGGCAATAATGGTATTAGGTAGTGCTATCAATTTACAGGAGGTACTACGTCTTGCCTCAGTGTGAGAGTTTCAGCTTTCCCAGCAACTGGCTGAGATTTCACTTTAAATGAGAGCTAGTTTGCTGAGGAGCCATCTGTGGAAAACAGGGGAATGTTAGTGGGTTCAGAATAGTAACTGCCCCTTTGTTTGTGGAGCCTTGTTTGCCTTTTGTTACCAAAGTTCACAGTGAAGGGGACATTAACAGTGAGGGAAAATCCTTCTATTTCCATTTTCATCTGATGAGAAGAATTGTGATCTTTGCTTTTGGACCTTACTTCAGCTCTTCATGATTTCCATCCTCCCAATTTCTTTCTGTGCTCTGAGACTCCATGCAGTGATTCTTGAGTGCCAGTCCTTTCCTCTGCCTGTGGAAGGAAACACGGAAGCCCTTATTACCTGGAACTGTGTGCACCATAAAATATCCGTGTGGGGATTCTTTAAGCATTGCTTTTCTGATTTAGTAAATTTTTAAAATTAGAACAATCACTCAAATGTCACCTAAACCTACTTGTTTAAGGGGTATTGGACATTCCCATGATCAGCTGGGTTGTAATGCTGGTATCCAGACTCCTAGACTATGTGGCAACTGTTGAAGATGAAGCAGCAACAGCCAAGAAGCCTTTGAATGGAAAAGAGAGGGAGAGATTCCTGACAGGTATGGAACACTTATAATATTTCTAAATCAAGTCTAGATTTTAGAGATCTTTGTAAAATGTTCAGTACTGCCAGCTCCAGTGTTCAAAAATTAGTCAATCATGCGATTTTAAAAATACAGCTTGGGATCTATTTATTAGCCTTTTGGTTCTTGAGCCATTTATGGTTTACATTTTCAAACTTTTTTTCACGACCATGATAGGTATAAACTTTAAAAAAAAAAAAAAAAAAAGTTGAGATCTTACATTATCCCATGATACCAGGAGTTGGAGCTTTAAGAAACATGAAATATTTTGAGACTGTCAGTAATATTGTGAGAGTTGGCAACACTGTTAAACCAAAAAAAGGACAGGAGATGCTGGATATGGTTTAATCAGGCTGCAACTTTGTTATTAGATGTCTGGGACTATCTGACAGATAAGTGTACAGTTAAAGTAACTCCATGATCATTTCAATATCTACCCAGGGGTTTCTGCCAGCCCCCCCTTTTTTTCCATCCTGGTCCCCAGCCAACCCATTGCTGGGATGTGATTGTATCCCCCGCCCCCGCCCCAAATAGATTATAAGGAAAATGGGGGTTGACTCCCAGTCATAGAACCCCTGTTCTACTCCTTTAACAAACACCTCCTTTAAGTCCTTTACCAAGCCATTTATCTGGTCACTGTATCCCTTCCCTCTGGAGTACCTGCACTGGACGTCCACTCCATACTCTAGGCTATGATGTCATAACTCCATTACTTAACTCGCTTCCCTGTTCACTGTAATAAAGTCTCTCCCAAACCTGCTGTCAGTAAAGCAAAAACCGCACCACATCATCTTGGTCAATCTGGTGGTGAGGGAAAATTCCTTCCTAGCCCCCCGAGACAGGAGTGGCTAGTCCAATGCCCACAGTTGATCCAGACCAAACTTAGTATTTTGCCATTTCCAAGGGGAAGGAGGGTGAGTGCTGCTCAGCCTGGTCCTGAGAAAGGAGACTTTTCATGCCAGGCTTGCTCTTGGTCAACTCTCCGGCCCTTTCAGTCCCTGGGGGATGAGTCAACATTATCACGCTAACCCACTCTACGTTTTCAGCAGCTTCTGTGCCTCTCTCACATACCACCTGTAAAGTGCTATACTCCTTTACCCAGCAAGCTGGACTGTGGTGCCCACACTTAAGATGTGGTGCGGTCAACTTGATGTTTGTGTGACTGTGTTTGTAGGTAACGTGTGAGGAAAATGATGTTTGAGTAAGTGCATTTCAATTTCTAGCTTAGTTGTGGGTGAGGTGGGGTGTGTGGTGGTTTCTTTGTTTAGTTTTTTTGTTTGAGTAGTGTCATCTTTCAAGAGGAGAAATGTGAGTGATAAGTATTCACATTATGGTGCTTTTAGTTTGTATGAGTTGAACTAGTCTTGTTTGTTCCTTTCATACTTCAGAATTTGAAAATAGTAAATGCAAAATTGTACTGTTGACCTTTTCAAACTATGCAATAATGCTGCTACCTAAAGTGAGGATTGCATGACAGATAGTTTAGAAGAAGCCTTAAATTTAATGCTCCATTTTTATATTTAGTTTATAGAATGAATTCTTTTTGCTTTCAGCTATTTTAAGAACTGTTAAAAGTGAGCCTCAAATATTGATATGTTTTCTTTCCATTAGGCAACCAATGGAGTTTTATTAATAATAGCCTACATACCCAGAATCTGAGCAGATCTTCTAAAGGCAACAGTAGCCTAGATAGATTGTACTCCAGAAAGATCAGAAAGCAACTTGTTCATCATAAACAGGTAACTTTCAGTGTGTACTGGCACTTTTAATGTAAGATACTTTAGTAATGTACCTTATTTCTTAAAATTCCAGCTTTGGGCACGGAGCTCATTCAATCTTGCTTTTGCAGAGGCCTGATTCTGTAGCTAAAAGCTGTCTATCTCTCTTGACATGTATCTCAAACTGCAGGGCATGGGATCTGCTGAAATCATTCTAGTCTTATGGAGCATACTTCTTTGTGGTCCATATTTGATAGTAAAACTTTTTTGCATTTTTAGTGAATCAACAAACATCTGAGTGCAAGCTTCTAGAGGCTGACCAGCTATAATTCAACAGTATATCATTTTAAGACTGTGTTCACTTTTAAATGCACCTGTACAGGTTTTGTGACCCTGTGTTCATATCTAAAAATTCTCTTAAAATATTGGTGGTTCTTAAACCTAATCTGCTCCGACTCTGCTGGCAGCCCATTGAAGTTGTATACTTTAAAGTTGTACAAAAACTAAACTTAAAAAGGCTCAATTTGGAATTTGAATTGAAGTTTACTATCATATGAAAATACTGATCCTTTTCGCATCTTATTGCTTAATTTTTTTGTTTTTCCTATTAACATTTTCTTTTAGCAACTTAACTTATTAAAAGCAAAACAGAAGGCTTTGGTGGAACAGATGGAAAAAGAGAAAATACAAAGCAACAAAGGATCATCATACAAACTTTTAGTAGAACAGGCAAAACTAAAGCAGGCTACTTCAAAGGTATGATGTTCTGAAACTGCAGTTCACTTGTTGTCTTTTGTGTGAAAAGACCTGTTCCTGCAAAATCATTTTTGTCCTGGGTTGACTTTATACCAAAAAAAAAAAAAAAAATGTTTCGTGCTGGCTCTTATCAAGGCTGTTCTGTTTGCCGAATTCAGCAGCCATCTGTAAATGTCTGGCTTGGGAAAAATATTTTAGTTGATTCTGCTACAGGCACCTTTTAGCTGATCATAGCCAAAATCACCAATAACCTAGAAGCGTTTGTAGTGTCTAACTAGTCTATAAATCACAGTAAACACCTGACAGCACTTGTCTATAAAGAACTGAAATTGTGCTTTATATGGCTAACTTATGAGTGTGATTTTTAAAGGAAATTGTCTTGGGTGAGTAGCCAAAAAGTAAGCATGGCAATACTTCTGCTCCCAAAGCAAACAAATGCTGTATTGAAAACACTTCCTCTTATTTTTAGGAAGTTTAGCTTTCCACAAGCATGGTGGCAACATATAAATCCTAGCTTCTTGTTATGAGCTCTGGATACTGGGGATGAAAAGAAACCCAGGCATGCTCAGAGAACAGTCTAGTAAACTTCAATGCCTTGTCTGCCAACAGAAATGGAGCAGGCAGTAACGGAAGTTCCTTTGAGCATAAAACAAGTAGACTGGTGGCACCTTAAAGACTAACAGATTTTAAGGTGCCACTGGACTCTTTGTTGTTTTTGTGGATACAGACTAACACAGCTACCCCCAATACTTAAAACAAGTAGGACTCACTTCATAGATACCATTTAGATTTTTACCTTTGGAAATCTTTAGGCTTTGGAAATCTTGTTGCCTAAAAAGATTTCTGAAAGTCTTTAAGGGATCATAGATGCATAGAGGTTATAAAAGAGAAATAAGCATGTCACTTTATAATTACCATGGGAAAAAATAGGGTTAAAGAAACACCAGCAAATTTTATCAAGCGCTGCATTTTCACTAACACTCCTCTGTCATGAGTTTCACTTTCCTGCTCTTTCTGCTCTATTCTTGAGTTGTCACTTAAATGAAATAGACTCTTCTGCAGCAGCAACAATAAGCCACTTCCCACCTTGCAGTGGTTACCATGTAGTCACTTTTCCCTTGCACAGTAATGGAAGGGCCAGAAAGATTTTGCAGTTGGAATAGAAGGAACTCCATAGGTAATCAGGGGAGGAGAATAGTAGGCCTGCTAGCGAATACTTACAGAGGCTGAAGGGATTCAGCCACTGGTCCAACTGTAAAGCAGGTAAGTGAACTGGTTGGCCAATCCTGGAACTGAAGACTCAACAGTGGAATGCAGCAGGTTTTATAAGTCAGTGACACAGTTTTAGAGACCTGCACTGCCCCACTGGCTGAAATATGCTGTTGGTTAAAGCTGTGTGGGATTTGCTTTACAGCAGTCCTGCTTCTGTTGAAAATAATAGGTTGCATTAAAACCTTCCACATTTAATATGATCTTTATTAAGATCTATCTGTTGTATATATGTACATACTATGTATGTGATAAATTATATTTTATGCAATTTTGACCACATCACCTGCTAATCAGTGCCATGCTACAGCATTCCAAACTTGAGATTAGCTTCAAACAGCTGCCATGTTTATTTTAAAACTAAACAAAAAAAACCCTGTCCAAGCAAAGGTTTCCTTCTGTCTCCCTTCCCCCCGCACACTTCCCCCCCAAAACAAACAAACAAACAAAAAAACCCTCCAGCAAATTGACAGTGACGCTTGCTCACTCTGAAAAAAAGATGGGGGATGAGCAGGTGGTACTATTAAAATAGTACAGTATTCTGCCCAAACAGTGACAAATTGAAGGTATCCAACTTGCAATTTATTAGTAGTAGAAATGATGACTGCAGATATTGATTACCATAAAATCAATCCCAAAGGGAGAGGCAGGAATTAAGCAATGGAAGGGTGGTCCACAGGGTGTACAATGTGTGTGACACAAGGCTTATACAGTGTAACAAAGAATCCTTGATTGTACATGTCAAGAAATAATGGCTGTTTTCAAATAGGTTGAGTTTTAAGTATTTTGTGTGCCACCAGCATGCATGTTTACTTCTCTTCATGCAGGGTAGTTGAGGTCCTGTATCTCTGCAGTGCCAATTCTTGTAGCCACTAGGAAAGAACTGAGACGTCAGTATTCTTGATGGCCCATTCATTTCAGTTATTATTTACTGCTGTGTCTGACTACAATACATTTGACCTTATGGTAACTAAGGATCCATGAACAGATATAGGAATATGAAAAAAATTGTATCAATTAAGAGTCAAGTTTCTAAAACAGTTTTTCTGTAAAGTAAGTATACAGAATACACAATGGTGTTGAGAAATCTATCAAACTCTAGAATATCTTTTGAGGATGTGAGTATGACTATAGTCTTAGTCATTGCATGGTCCTGTTTAGGCTGAAACTGTAACAGAAGGAACTGAACCCGTGGTAGTTTAATACTATATTACTAAATTCAACATAAATGTTTAAAAAGCTACTCTGTAGTATGAAAGTTGATTGACCCTTGTGTAAGATGAACTGCATTACAAACTTATGGCTTGGTCACTTGAAAGCATTGCAACCAACCCGAATTTATGCCACGTTCTCATATAATCTTAATATAGGTCCAATATGAGAGTGTGGGATTCTCCCATTATTATTATTAAGTTCTAGAGGTACTGTTACATTTTTTCAACTCTTGATATGCTTACATGGATAAAATAGGCAGTTTAGTTTAAATTTTAACACTTTTTTTATATTGTTTTGTAATTATGTAGCATTTCAAGGATTTAATACGCTTACGTCGGACTGCAGAGTGGCCTCGTTCTACTTTAGACACAGAAGTATCGACGACAAAGGAAACGCCAGAAATTGAGCCACTTCCATTTACTCTGGCACACGAACGTTGTATCTCAGTAGTGCAGAAGCTGGCACTCTTTCTTTTGTCAATGGACTTCACTTGCCACGCAGATCTACTGCTGTTTGTTTGTAAGGTAAACAGAATGCTATAAAAGTAGGCAATGGGGTTGTTAAAATGAAGTTCATTTTTTATCAAGAGTTATCCTAAAGTATGTGGTCTGAGCATGTATTCTTTCAGCATAGTATTGATGAAAATATGTCAGATGCTTCTTTTGCCTTTTCTTGAGAATACATTAAAAATACTTAAATTATTGAATTTGTAATGATCTGTAATAATCTCAAGTTCCCATGTTTTCCAGTATTTGAAAATTACGTAATGGAATTATGCTTGCAAAGTATCTCCTACAGAGCACCATTTAAAAAGATACTTTTACATTAATACAGTTTAGCTAGAATAAATTTGTGCAAGTAAACCTGAGAGGGGAATAATTCATCTACTTATTTTAGCTCTGCACAACTTTATTATTAATATGAACGAAGTATACCATTTGTAAAGAAGAAAGCTGTTACTTTGTTTTTTTAATCGTATTATCAAATACACATAACTAGTACATTCACAACTAGTAAAACTATTACAGTAAGTTATATCCTATTTTCCTTTAAGATAACCTACTTTAGAGCACTGTCACTCACAGTAGGTGGCTCATGTTTTGGCTTAAAGTAAAGAGTTTTGTATAAAGAACATGCTCATTTAATTTTAACTGCAGACAAAAGTAACCAGGAGCCTTTGAAGCTTTCAGATGCCTCATTTTAGCTCTTGTTAAGCATATTATTTTGGTTTTACAACCAAAACTTGGATACAATCTATTGAATCTGTTTGTGGTTGTTTCTTGATGCTTTCTGAAACTTTTTTAGAATTACATAATTACAACTGACCTTTCCACCATTTGGAAACATTTGGATTGCACCTCAGTTTGTTCAGATGTCAGATCCAGTTTAGTTTTGTCCACAGGCTCCAGGACTTGACCAGGCTCTTTCTATTCTTATGTCGAATTCTCTGCCAACAGATGTGCAAAGAGAATAGCAATCCAGTGCTCCTGTCTTCATTGTGATCCTAATCTTCAAATCTGATTTTAGAGTAGTAAGCAAAATATTCTTTCCCCCGATTCAAGAAAATTGAAATATCGGGTGCTTTATTCTTTGAAAGGGGATTACCTGCCAAGCCCATTCTTTGTTTCCTTCTCCTTCGTTGTCATGGAGCAGGCCAAATGGAGGAAACCAAAGAGCAAGAAGCCCTTCTCAAGAGCCATAGAATGAGAACTCTGCTGTGACTGCTCCAGCCCATGCACCACCTTCTCTGCAATGAAAAGGGGCTCAGTCGATACAGCTTATAGGGGGGCCCCCAACTATCCTTCCGACCAGCAGGCCAAAGTCCCCTAGTTGCCTCTACAAGGGCAGGTCAGTCCTTCAGATGATGAGATTCAGCGAACTGATGTACCTTCCCCAAACATGGACTCCTCATGGATAAATCAAGAACCTGAGGTGGAGTTCTGATGTTAAATGTAATTGGCAGAGCCCTGGTCTCTTCTTCCTCCACTTAAGAGGAACATCTGTGCTGCTTTTGGAATGTTCACCTGTATTTTCTCTCCAACTGACTTTCAGAGAATGAGGAATGGGAGGATTCAGGGTTCCTATTCCTACACAGACTAAGATCCAAAAGGGCACAGCGGACAAGAAACTGGTCCCTGTGGGACCAGTTTCCCATTAAAAGGCAAAAGAAACTCAAAAGGCACAGAAAAAAGCCTCAAACTGCCCCAGACCCTGAACTCCTTCCCAAGAGCTTTATCTTAACACTTACTTTATTAAGTGTTAGCTTTGAATCATAACCCTGAGCCAAAGAAACAGAAGTATTTTCATGCAGGCATATTTGAATCTCTGGGGAAGGTGGTGATAGTGGCCATGAGAGAGCTCCAGGCAAACAGAGGCAGAGCAGGCTAAAGCCAAGGAGAATAACTCCCATCAAAAACTAAGGATTTGCATTGCCCTTCTATTTCTTCGTCAAAGAAACCACTAGAATAGTGGGAAAATTCCTTCAGGGAGCACTGTTGGCAAGTTCTGAAGATGTACAGTCATAGAGCAATCAGAGATTCTTTCTCTCTCTCTCTCTCTCTCCCCCTCCCCCTCCCCCCAATCTTCTGTAAGACTGATGGAGCAGAGGCATCCATGGCAGTTCCTTTTGAGTATGATTTCTTTCAATGAGACCCCATGGGCATAAAGATAGAAGCCACCCTTAAAAGATTTTGAAAAATCTTCAACAGCTCTTATACTTCGCCATAACCGTAATGTCGTGGTGCAACAACCTTGAAAGTCGTACCCCTCAGGACAACAATGAAGTCAAATCAATGCCAAAAGAATCTAACCACAACATTTGTAATATTATGGATCTGTGGACTCAGTGGGTGTAACAATAAGAACCAGCTAACTCAGAGACCAAATGCATCCCTGTTTCTCAGGGTTGTTAAAAGGATAAACTTCAATTTCCAAATTGGGTATAGGAATATATAAAGGCTAAGTGACTTTCCAAATGAAAGAAGGGAGTTTTTGTTAGAGATGGATATTTATTCCAAATCTCTTTAGGTCTGATCTTGCACCTAAAATGTAGGATGACCTAGCTACATTGCTCAGGGCTGTGAAAAATTTACTGCCTCTCAGAGAAGTGGATTACCTACATTGACCGACAGAAAAATCCTTTCCATCAATGTGGGAAGCCATCTACACTACGACACTACAGTGGCACAGCTGCAAGTGCCATAATTGTGTTACTGTAGCAGCTGTTGTAGTGTAGATATGTCCTTAAACTCAGTGCTGTAGCAACAAGGCTATTCTTCCTCTTTATAAATGATATGGGAAAGAATTTCCTTCTATTTCTGGGGTAAGAACTAGACTTGGGATGCTACAGGGAAACCTAGATTAGGTAGTAGGTCCAAACCCTAGTGTGAACAGTTAGAGTAACTCCAGTCAGGAGTGTGTTCATCCAGAAATAGGCATATGGACAGAAGGGGTGCTATAACGCTTTGTTCTGTAGCATCAGTAATCTTATTGATCATGACTTATTTGTATCCAACCATATCATCAGCCAAAGATGGAACCCAGTGACCTAAGCATTAAAGAGGCAATGGTTAGATTGCCTGGACCCACTCTTAGTTCTCATGAGATACATAAATTGAGTCCCATGCTATTTACTAGGCTCCAGTTTTTTACACTAGAACCAGACACTTGGGAAAAAGTATTCTACCTGAATAATTCAGTGCTCAAGCCATTAGGCAATAATAATCTTAACCAGCCAAAGCTCTCCAAACACAACTAAATACAGGGTTTTGTCTGCACTCATTTTTGATGGTGAAATAGGATCCCAAACTATTCTTTCCAAGTTAAACTGCCCTTTCTGTTCTACTTAGGAGAGAGTTCTCTTGACACTTTGTCCAAATCTTCAATGTGCTCAGGAGAGATTATGATATAACTAGATGTTCATAAAGCTCTAAAGTTGTATATTAAGTGTTGCATACAAAAACTATTAAAAGAATATTTAGGTTGCAAAGTCAAGCACCTAAAAAGTAGGGAATCAGTGATCTAGGAGGCTATGTTAAGGATTCAGAGGCAATTGTAGTGTATGTTCATTATGGAAGTCTTTAATTACAGGGTCACATACTATTTTTTCCACAGGACTTCTGACTCTCATAGGCCAAATAATAATACTCTTACAATTAAGCAATATTTTGGGTGGATTTTCATATGTCAGCACAAGGCACATCTTTGACGGGATCCCCTGGCAAACTTCAATCCCTTCTTCAAAGCCTGGAGGTGCTACAATTGTTTCATTGAGCAGCTTTAAGAATTTAACACTGGAAAACATTTTTCACTACCCTTTTCTCTTAGTGGCTCAACAACTTTTGTTGAAATTTTCTTAAAACTCAATCTGGCATTGAACATTTTATTCCAAACTCTTAGTTTGATGAAGTTATAAGCAATGGAAAACAGAGTGTCTGTTATAAGGAAACTAGTAGGCAACTTTAACTATGGGTAGTTCTGCTAGCTCTGCTATAATATGTATGTGGTATTGTAGTCATGTTGGTCCTAGTATATTAGAGAATTTGGTCCAATAAAAGATATTTCATAGACTCATAGATGATTAGGGTTGGAAGAAACCTCAGGAGATCATCTAGTCCAACCCCCTGCTGAAAGCAGGACCAACCCCAATTAAATCATCTTAGCCAGGGCTTTGTCAAGCCGTGCCTTAAAAACCTCTAAGGATGGAGGTTCGGCCACCTCCGTAAGTATTCCATTCTAGTGCTTCACTGTCCTCCTAGTTAAAAATAGTTTTTCCTAATATCCAACCTAGACCTCCCCCAGTGCAACTTGAGACCATTGCTCCTTGTTCTGTCATCTGCCACCACTGAGAACAGCCTAGCTCCATCCTCTTTGGAACCCCGCTTCAGGTAGTTGAAGGCTGCTATCAAATCCCCCCTCACTCTTCTCTTCTGCAGACTAAATAAGCCCAGTTCCTTCAGCCTCTCCTCATAAGTCATGTGCCCCAACCCCCTAATCATTTTCGTTGCCCTCCACTGGACTCTCTCCAATTTGTCCTCATCCTTTTTGTAGTGGGGGTCTGAAACTGAATGCAATACTCTAAATGTTGCCTCACCAGTGCCAAATAGAAGGAAATCACTCTCCTTGATCTGCTGACAATGCTTCTACTTATGCAGCCCAGTATGCCTTTACCCTTCTTGGCAACAAGGGCATACTGTTGACTTATATCCAGCTTCTTAACCACTGTAATCCCCAGGTCCTTTTCTGCAGAACTGCCACTTAGCCAGATAGTCCCCAGCCTGTAGCAGTGCATGAGATTCCTTTCTCCTAAGTGAAGGACTCTGCACTTGTTGAACCTCATCCAATTTCTTTTGGCCCAATCCTGTAATTTGTCTAAGTCACTTTGGACCCTGTCCCAACCCTCCAGCATATCTGCCTCTGCCCCCAACTTAGTGTCATCTGCAAACTTGCAGAGGTGCAATCCTTTCCATCATCCAGATTATTAATGAAGATCTTGAACAAAACTGGCTCCAGGGCCAACCCTTGAGGTACTCCGCTTGATACCAGCTGCCAACTAGACATCAGGCTAATGAGTAGTGATCAACAGTTCAATCTATCCATCTTTCTATTCACCTTGTAGTCCATTCATCCAATTTATACTTCTTTAACTTGCTCGGAAGAATACTGTGGGAGACGGTATCTAAAGATTTGCTAAAGTCAAGATATATCACGTCCACCGCTTTCCCCATATCCTCAGAGCCAGTTATCTCATCATAGAAGGCAATCAGGTTGGTCAGGAATAACTTGCACTCGGTGAATCCATGTTGACTGTTCCTGATCACCTTCCTCTCCTCAAAGTGCTACAACATGGATTCCTTGAGGACCTGCTCCATGGTTTTTCCAGGGATTGAGGTGAGGCTGACCCAATCTTGTAGTTCTCTGGATTCTCCGTCTTTCCTCACCCACCTTCTCAGCCTATAATATAGCATGCAGATACCACTCATTTACCTTTTGTCTTGTTACGTCCAAAATGGCCAGGTCCATAGAGCCTTAAAGTAGCTGATGCTAAGATGGTTACACACTAATTTGCCTAGTGTCTCAAGAAATCATTTCTTGAGGGAATCAGGACTCAGTACTATATGCTTTGTGGCATTGTAGACAGAAAAGACCTTTGTTACCTGAGGCACTTGGCAGAGCAGCATCATGGCTGCCCTTCATTATACTTATGAGCTTCTGCAAAGCAGGTTTCTGTTTCTCTTAAGATGGGTCCAAAGTTAGAAATTAGAGATTGTGGGGGATGCTGCGTGCTAGAATGGAAAATTTTCTTACTCAATGACATCTAAATCTATCTTTTTCTTCTCCATAAAGAAATACTTCTTTGTTACATTCACATCTGCAAAGAATCTTTGAAATCTTTTCCCATAAACGGACCTCTTCCCCCAGCCTACTCCACCTGAAATTTCGTTTTAATTTCTTGTACTATGGCTTCTTCTGGGTCCCTGTCTGAAGTTAAAACACATTTGAATACTGTTAAATAATACTGAGTGTTTCCATAAAACTTTGGACATACTCGCCTGGTTTGAGAGTATAAGGTGCATGGCCACACTCTGGAGCCACTTGTTCAAGTCTGAACAGCTTCTGGCATTTGTGGGAATGAAGGCATTAGCACAAATGCTTCTAATTCAGGTGAAGGGAAATCATTAAACAACATTTTTCCCTTCTGTAGTATCTATTGTTAGTACCTCAAACTTACATGCCTTTCATCTAACATCCTGCGAGATAAGTACTGGTATGAAAACCCATTGTATTAATGGGTAAACGAAGTCCTAGTCAGTGAGGAAACTGACTTTCCAGAACTACACAATATTTCTCTCTGTATGTTGGAAATGGTGGTGAAAAAGTGAAGGACTACTAAATCTGATGCATCAAACAGTAAAATGGAAATACAAGTAAAATAAATGAAGTGGGGTAATATGCAATCTAGAGTTTATTGCCACTTTTCTGGGAAGACTCATTATTTGAGACTTAGTTACTCATAACTGTCATCCCGAACTTGAAACAATAAATCTTGACGTTACATTTACAGATTCAGTTTTGTTGGGGTGTTGTCTGCATGCTTGTTTTTATTTTGTTTAGGTTGGGTTTTATATTTTGGAAAATCAGTTAAATTGTATATTTCTGAAATTCTTTTACAGGTTCTTGCTAGAATTGCAAATGCTACAAGACCAACGATTCATTTGTGTGAGATTGTGAATGAAACTCAGCTAGAAAGGCTATTGCTGCTTTTGGTTGGGACCGACTTTAATAGAGGAGATATCTCTTGGGGAGGAGCGTGGGCTCAGTATTCTCTGAGTTGTATGTTGCAAGATATTCTAGCAGGTTTGTTAAAATTCAGCGTGGTGTGTGTTTTTGTTCTTGTTTTTTTTTTGTTGTTTTTTTTACACAAAATGCATTAAGCTGCAATTCCTCGCCTTCTCTTCTGTCTCTTCATACACACCCCCTCCCCCCCCAGTTATTTGATTCTCTAATGTGAAACAGAGAAAAGTCTGCTAATGTGATTAAGCTAATGAAAGCATGGAATGTTGTGGTTGTAGGTTTTACAAAGAAACAAATTGAAGATATTAGTATAAAATGAAACGTTTAATTTAGATATAATTTTAAGCATTGTGGCCTTCATTTTCAGAAATCACTAGTGATTTTTGCATACCCAATTTGAAACTTTTGACAGGTCTCTCGCTTTCAGAAGATATTGGGCATATCCTTGAGGCATTATTTTCAGATGGGGTTATTTCAAATTCAGCACCCAAAATTGCAGTTCAGTTTTGAAAATTTGGACGAGTATGCTCAGATGTTAATATTGCAGCCAGAGTACAGGCTGAACCGCTAAATGAGTTGTCTGCTAACTGTAATATATAGGAGAACTATTGGCAACAATAGCAGCTGAAGCTATGGAGGAAGGAGCCATGGGAGAAGATGCGGGAGCTTCTGCTGTAGACTCTGATGACTCTTTTCAGCAGTCTGCAGTTCAGTTAGTGGAAACGATAGATGAGCCTTTGACACATGACATCACAGGTGAACATTCAGATACTATTTATATTGAAATGATGTTGAGGAAATAGAATATTAAATTCTGTTTAGTCCGTTAACATTTTAAAATGCTTGATGTACTTGAGTCATTATGAATTCTGAAGCTTGCTTAATCCTGAACTCTCTCAAACCTTCCGCTGTGTAATACATGGTAACTTAGTAGTTTAGATAAGTACTTTTGTGTGAATTTTAGCAAGGCATTCGTTTAAGTTTTGAGGAGTTCTGTTGTCATAAACAGATAGCTAAGGGTTAATGTTTCTTTTACCTGTAAAGGGTTAACAAAGGGAACCAAACACCTGACCAGAGGACCAATCAGGAAACAAGATTTTTCAAATCTCAAGGGAGGGAAGTTTTGGGTGTGTGTTCTTTGTCTCGTCTCTGTTGCTCTCTAGTCTCTGAGGGGATCTCCAGGTTTTCTAATCTTCTATTTCCAAGTTGTGAGTACAAAGGTAGAAAGACAATAGGCTTATATTGTTTTTTTTTTTTTACATGTGTGTAGTTTGCTGGAATGTTTTAAATTGTATTTCTTTTTGGATAAGGCTGTTTATTCATTTTTTTCTTTTAAGCCAATAACCCTGTATATTGTCACCTTGATACAGAGACCATTTTTATGTCTTTTTCTTTCTTTTTATATAAAGCTTTCTTTTTAAGACCTGTTTGATTTTTTCCTAGTTGGGGCTCAAGGGGATTGAGTCTGCAGCTCACCAGGGAATTGGTGGGAGGAAGAAGACAGGGGGGAAGAGAAAATCTCTTTGTGTTAGAGTTACAAAGCTTGCATTTGCAGGGACTCTGAGTGAGGGTGAGAGAAACCTGATCTCTCTGGTTTGTGTTTCAAGGAATTGAAACAGGGTGATCTTCCAGGGTCATCCAGAGAGGGGGTTATTTCCCTTTGTTGTAAGATTCAGGGCATCTGAGTCTTGGGGTCCCCCAGGGAAGGTTTTGGGGAGACCAGAGTGCGCCAGACACTGGAATCTGGCTGGTGGCAGCGCTATCAGATCTAAGCTGGTAATTAAGCTTGGAGGTTTCATGCAGGCACCCACATTTTGGACGCTAAGGTTCAGACTTGGGACTTATGCTTATAACACCTATATCAGGGTCCCACAGGTTAAGGTTAGCAAGAGGTATCCGTAAGCTTTAGCGCTTACTAATTCTTAAGCATATTTCAAATTGGCCACTCAGTATTTTCAACTGCAATTGTTGAGACACTGAGGGCTCACACTCAATGTTTCTTCAGTGAGTTCACTTGAAAAGCAGTCATAAAAGTTATGTATGTGGATTCAGGAGTGTGGTTCATTGATAGTGAGCTGATAAACTAGAAATTCAACACGCTAAATGTCTATGCTCACTCTTGGCTGTGTCTATTTAATTGTAAGTAGACCTGTAAACTTGGGGTGCACATTGTATTTTGAAGAATAATCTGTTCCTGTGAGGAATTAATTAACAAAATGGTTAATTCTTACTAAATACACTAGGAATGTGTATATACACTAGGAATATTCTATAGAGCTATAGAACAAAACATCAGTCTAACCAGCTTCTAGAACAGGGGAGAGCAAACTATGGCCCACGGGCCAGATTTGGCCCACGAGCCATTTTTTAGCTGGCCCACATCATGCGGCTTCTGGAAGCCGCAGCATGGCCCACTCTGAGGGTCATGGGCTGCTTCACACCTAAGAACTGGAGAAGGGACTGCTTCTGAGCCGCTTGAGTTAAGCACCGCTCAGAGCCTGCACCCCTGAGCCTCACCCCAACCCCCTGCCCCAGCCCTGATCCCATGCCTGCTCTCCAAACCCCTTGGTCCCAACCAGAGCACCCTCCTACACCCCAAACTCCTCATTCCCAGCTCCACCCAGAGTCTGCACCCCCAGCTGGAACCTGTACTCTCTTCCGCACCCTAACCCAATTTTGTGACCATTCATGGCCCACCATACCATTTTTATTCCCCGATGTGGCCCTCTGGCTGAAAAGTTTGTCCACCCCTGTTCTAGAAGCTGCTTCCTTTGGCACCTCTACATTCTGACTGTGCAGATGTTGAGGTAGAACATTACTTCAGTTTGGTATTGCATTTTACTCTTGGAAACAATAGGAACACAGCAAATCTAAAGGTCTCCATGAAACGCAGAGACCAATAATATCCATTGGAGTGAAATATAGCACTGCCGTAAGATGAGCTAAAAATTTGGCTAAGTCTGACTTTCAAGCCACTTCACGCACCTCTTCTTGAAAAGGTTTAATTTCTCTTTAGAGAATTAATACTCCTGTGTAAACTCAATACTGTATTACTCTTCTAAAAATACTGCAGTGAAAAATCTTTTATGAAGAGAACTTCAACTACGTATTTCTCTATTCAACTAAAATTTCGGACTGTTGCGCTAATAAGAACAAATTAAATAGGTATTCTGAAACTAATTTTTTATTGCACATAATTTATCCAAACCTAGATTTTGGCCTCTAGCTGAATTGAGGTGGTTTGAAAGGTGAATGGCAGAGAGAAAAAAAAATGGGTTAGTGCCACTTCTTGGCATTTAGGATGTGGGAAGACTTGGAAGGTTCCTTCTGACACCTTTTGTTTCTCAAATCTGAAATGTCAGTTGTTCAACAGTGCATTATGACAGTATCTTCCTTCACCCCCCACAGACACGCACTGGTGATTAATAAGTCTTCCAGATTGGACCAGAGTTTGAATTTTTATATTTTTTTGGCAAGAGATGTAGCCTTTAGTGTATATGAAATTAACTTATTTTAGGGTCTTCTTGGCACATCATAAACAAGCAAAAAGAGTGTTTGTTTGCAAAAATGTTTTTCCTTGTAATTTGGCTCATGACTGGGGGAATTATCTGTCTGGAACAGAAATGAATTCTAGATTCAGGTGTATTAGAAATATTTGTTGCACGTTAACATTCTATACTTACTACGTCTTGCTCCGCATATCTTTCTTCCCAATAATTATTGAATTTTGAACTTCTGGGTGAAAAAATTACTCTATCCTATGGCAGTATTTTGTGTTTATCAACTAAGATAAGATACTGAATTCACCTGAAGCGCTCACGTGAGTAGAATTGCTGTTTATGATTGATAGGGTTTTCAAAAAAGATGAATTGTTACTAATTATGGTGTTGAAAACAAAGCAAACTCTTCTCATTCAACAATCTTGCTATGTGCTCTGTTACTTGACAATATTAAAACAGTTTTAATCATCCAAAGGTGCTCCCCCTCTGTCATCTTTGGAAAAAGATAAGGACATTGACCTAGAATTACTACAAGACCTGATGGAAGTTGATATTGATCCTTTAGATATTGATTTGGAGAAAGATCCCCTAGCAGCCAAAGTCTTCAAGGTATGGCCCACGTGAGTTTTCATAATAACTTCTTCTACCTGTGAAATAATATAATCTCTTACCTTTCTTGTGTTTGTCTCGTGATATTTCATGTCATTAGACCTGCTTAGCTGTATACTATGAAGAACAATATTTTGAAGTTAAGAGACAAACTTTGACGGGCAGGAGTGTAAAAACTGAGTGTCGTCATAATTTAAGATTATAAAAGCAAAATATTCCACGATTATCCATGTTGCAACAAGTTGTAAAGACAATAGAACGGGTCCCCAACGCGGTACCCGTGGGCTCCATGGCATCTAAATGTGCCTGTGTCCTGACCAGCAGTCAAGCATCCGCCAAAATGCTGCCGAATTTCTGTGGCAGTGCCTCTTGAGGCTGCTTGCTGCTGACAAGCGGCATCGAGAGGTGTCGCTGCTGAATTGCTGCAGAAATTTGATGGCATTTTGGCGGACGCTTGACTGCCGCCATGGTCCTTCGTCTGGCGCCCGCCATATTAAAAGGTTGGGGACCACTGCAATAGAAAGATAGTAATTAATCTCCCCTCACATACTAGATTGTAATGTTAAAAAAACAAAACCTACTCCTGATTGCTTCTTGCAATTCATTTGTAACCTTATCCCTCATTGGCATGAAAAGTTAGGATATATATTTGATGTACTCGCACTTCTGTAAAATGCATTAGCACTACTTAAAATTCCACACTTGCCTACTTAGAGTATTAAATGGACTAGTTGCTGTGTCAATCTGTTTGACTGCTGAAGGGGGAAAAGTGTAAACACTACACCTTATTTCAGAGTAACAGTGTGGGAAGCTAAACACGTTTACACTTGATGCACTAAAAGTTTTTTTTTCCTAGAGTATAAAATCAGTGTATTTTAAATACAGTTGTAATAAACAGTTACATCTTGCTGCTTTTTCTTCCATAACATTTCCAAGCTCAGTTTCCTCTCAATCCATACCACTGACACTTTCATCCAGGGTCTCATCTTGTGGCTCAGCTTCTGCTTTCTGATCTTTCCAGCGCTCACCTCAGCCCTTCAGGTTCATTTGAATTCTTCACCTAAATCATCTTTCTGGAAATCACTTAACGCATATTACAGTCTCACACCCATTTCCGTGTATGTCCCTCCACTAGTTCTCCTGATTGCTCGATGCTACCTAGCCCCTAACTTATCTGCTCTTTCATGTAATTGTTGCCCCCCTGCCCTTTCTTCTGCTAACAATGCCAACCTCTATTACCTATTTCTGTGCTTCCACAGACACCATAACACTTTCTTCCAGACTGCCTGAGTAGGATGCTTTACTTGTACTAGTCCATAAAACCATTACTAGTCCATAAAACCATCATATCCATCCTCAAGGCCCACTTCTACTACGCAGCTACAATAAATTGCCAGCTGGAAACCTGGGTAGATGATCAATAGGGACTTCTGATTTAAAAAAAAAAGCAAAACTACACATTCACCCTCCCCAAGCTATGTTAATACATGCTTTTATTTTATTTCCTCATCCTCTTTCCTTTTGCTTATTATACACCCCATTGCTAATTGTCTTAAATTAAATAGGAAGCTCTTTGGGGGCAGAAGTGGTTTTTGTCTATTTTGTACAGTGCCTTGTAAACTGAAGCCTCAAGGCAATACTGTTGTACAAATTAATGTTGATGTTGCACTATATTTTTAGGAAATCATATTTCAGCGTCTCTTGTGCAATCTACTTGAGTGTAATGTAAATTTGAAAATGAATGCATAGTATAATAGATATGTGTAAGATGGAGTTTATTACTTAAAAGTTGATGCAAGATTCTGAAAGATGGGTGCCTAAAGCTAGGTTTTTGAATCTTTCTTTAGGCACTGAAATAAGTGGCCTGATTGTCAAACAAGTTAAGTGCCCAGTAGCTGTCATTGAACATAAGAATGGCCATACCGGGTCAGACCAAAGGTCCATCTAGCCCAGTATCTGTCTACCGACAGTGGCCAATACCAGGTGCCCCAGAGGGAGTGAACCTAGCACCTCTTGTTAAATCTGTATTGATTTTCGTCCTCAAGGCTTATACTGTTTTTGTACTACATGTGGGATTTTAATTGTGATGTTGCACTATGTGTATTTTTGGATTATCATTATCCTTTCTAGTCTTTTTTCTGTAGTGCAATCTTACCTTGAGTCTGTATGTATATAATGTTGAAAATGAATGCATAGTATAATAGATATGTCGTAAGATGGAGCTTTATACTTGATAAGGTTGTATGTCGAAATTTTTGCATATGATAGGGGTTGGTGAGCGCTTTGTCCTTGAATGTTGGTTTGTGAATTTGTCGTGTTTAGGCCACTGAAATAAGTGGCTGATTGTCAAAAAGTTAAGTGCGCCCAGTAGCTGTCACTTGGTATACATAAGATGGGATGGCCATATCGGGGGTCCAGACCAAACGGGTCCATCTCACGCCATGTAGTCGTGTTCTACGACATGTGCCTATATACCAGGGCCCACAGTGGATTGTGAAGCTCCTAGCA
>NC_133771.1:152694668-152864089 GCF_003597395.2 Chelonoidis abingdonii
GTGGGCATCTAGTCGAATGGTGTAGTCGAGCTTCTCTCTGCCATCCATCTCCATCCTCTGATGAACTAGAAGTTCAGTGGGGACACCTTCTTTCCCAATTCCTTCTTAATTGCCCATTTATGCGACTTACCACCTATGGAATATCTCATTCTCTGTAAAACTACTTTATATCTTAGCTTTCACAACGTAGTCTCCTCAGTAAGGAGTTCACAAGTTGAGTCTGTGTTCGCGATGTAGAGAACCTTCCTTTATTTGTGTTTAAACCTGGTCCTGCTGATTTAATTTTCTTTTGTGACCCCTGATCGTGTGTGTGGGTACTTATAGGGGGGAATATAGTTAGAATAACTTTTTCTTCGGTCTTCCACTTTCTTCACACACTCATGATTTGTAATATGCCTCTATGTCATTTTGTATCCCTCCTTTAGTCTCCTTCTTGCCACTTGCCTGAAGAGTGCTCCCTGTTTAATCCTTCCTCAGTATGGGACCCTCTCAAATGCCGTATCTCATTATTCTCCTCTCCTCTGAAGGCATTGGTATTCATCCATGAAAGCTCATGCTCCAATACGTCTGTTAGTCTATAAGGTGCCACAGGATTCTCTGCTGTTATATAGCACTTTAGTATTCTGTTGTTAATCACTACCTGAGAGCATACATTTACAGATTACTACAAAATTTTTGGTATTGCTGTTCTGACTATACATTTCTAACACTCACTGCCATCATAAAGAGCAGTAAACCTATTCACCAATTATAATCTAAAAGGAGAATTCTGTTCTGACAGTTGCTAATGTTGGATACATAGCTGTGTCAATCTCTCAGTAGATCAAGCAGTGTCTTTTGTTAGATATTTAAATACATTATAGTTTGTTTGTTTGTTTATTCAAATGTTACCTTGTATACTGTTTTTTATAGCTTTGGACGCTCGTCTAGAAGTTGGACTGGAACAGCAAGCAGAGCTGATGCTGAAAATGATGTCTACTCTAGAGGCTGATTCCATTTTGCAAGCATTAACAAATACATCGCCTACATGTAACTATACGTTGCTAAATCTTTCTCTTCACTCACTGACCATGAATTTCACTTAAAACTTGTTTGCTTGCTAAGGTTAACTTCAGAATTCTCTCAAATAATTTGTAAATTGATTGTTCAAGTGGTGATACTAAAAAATAAAACTGTAGGAGTCATTTTACAAATTTGTGGAATATATACCATTATTTTCAACTGCTGTAAGGGAAACGCTATAAAGAAGAAGAATAGGTTTCATTTGGAGTCTCTAGTTGAATAAAGACATGTTTAGTGAAGTCCGTAAATTTGTTTTCAAGAGCTTGATTGTTGGCTGATTGATTGAACAAAGGGGCATATTCCCACTTGGAATGGGACTGCATGAAAAGCTTAAAAGGGAATTCCCAATAGTCTGACTGTAGTGCACAGCAGAACTGTAGAGCTTCTGCTGGCCAACAGCTTTGAAAGCCCATTTCAGTGGGGTCGTGCCCCAAACAATGAATGTAAAGAGCTTTATACCTGTCACTCAGGCACACCCTTTCAGGTTTCTGTAACCAGTACTATAGTGACTTAAACACTGTTTCAAAGATGTGAATATAACATGGGAAAAATCAGTACTGGATAAGTAAATACAAATATTTTTTGCCTGGTATAACTTTTCCTACAAAAGAATTTATGAAAAAACTTGATTTAATTTTTTAGTAACTCAGTCTCCTAGTGGAACAGATGATTCATTGCTAAGAGGATTACATGCTGCTAACCAGACCAACCAGCTGATCATACAGTTGTCCTCCATACCTATGCTGAGTGTGTGCTTCAACAAACTATTTTCCATGCTACAAGTCCATCATGTTCAGGTATGGAATTACGAACTTTCAGAACTTTGGCTAATACAGTACTTAATGCTAATACAGGCGAGTCTCATCTTATGCGGGGGTTCTGTTCTGCGGTTAGTGCGTAAAGCAAAAACGGCGTATAGTCAAAATTACATGGAGTTGAATGGTGGGCGGAATCGCCCGCACTACAGGTACAGTATTAAAATTGTTGTTTCTCTTTTTTTGTTTTTGTTTGTTTTTGTTTGTTTTTGCCAGCCACGTAAAGCTGAAATCGCGCATGTTAAATGCGCTGTGACAGACCCAAACCAGTGGGGTACAGGAGTCTGGTAGAGGGCAAATATACTGGTCACTGGATGAGTAGTTTTCTGTTCCTTGAGTGACCAGAGCAGGGGCTGCACTAGAGTAATCAGGAACCTGCTAGAACCAATTAAGGCAGACAGGCTGATTAGAACACCTGTAGCCAATCAAGGCAGGCTAATCAGGGCACCTGGGTTTAAAAAGGATCTCACTCCAGTCAGGTGGTGGGGAGCCAGAGGAGAGGAAGTGCGTGTGAGGAGCTGGGAGCAAGAGGCACGAGGAGCTGGGAGCAAGAGGCACAAGGAGCTGAGAGTGAGAGTGTGTGCTGCTGGAGGACTAAGGAGTACAAGCGTTATCAGACACCAGGAGGAAGGTCCTGTGGTGAGGTTAAAGAAGGTGTTTGGAGAAAGCCATGGAGAAGTAGCCCAGGGAGTTGTAGCTGTCATGCAGCTGTTACAGGAGGCACTATAGACAGCTGCAGTCCACAGGGCACTGGGCTGGAACTCGGAGTAGAGGGCGGGCCCGGGTTCCCCCCAAACCTCCCAACTCCTGATCAGACACAGGAGGAGTTGACCCAGACTGCAGGAAAGATCACTGAGGTGAGCATAGCTGCCAATAAGCGCGGGACCCACCAAGGTAGAGGAGGAACTTTGTCACAGCGTGTAAGATGTGACAGACCTGTATTGAGAGAAGTGTTACATTTCCCCATATTCATAGTTTAACTGTTGAAAATAGAATGGGAAAAGACCTGTTTAGTTAAGTAGATGACTTTTTAAGTTCTCATGTGCAAATAGAGATAAAATAAATTACTCGGTATCCGAAACACTTGTCTACAGAACATAACTTTTCAAAAAAAATTTTTTAACACTTCTGTAATTAGAACAGTATTGGATCTTTCACTGAAGGACGTTGGGTACCTCAACTAGTGATGAATGTTACTAAAAGTTAAAATTATTTAACATTTAATGGTCCTGATTATGTAAAGGCCACACTGTGAAAAAGTAGAGGCCCATTTACGTGTTTTGCCCTTGCATGTGTGCGCACACATGCAAATTGAACAGTATAAACAGGATAGTTGGGAGCCTACCTTTCAGTTTGTATGCACACTTGTAGTTACGAAGCACATTTGTGTGCCTCCCCACATCAGTTTAAATATTTAATCAAAAGTCTGTTACACTAGCAGATTTTGAATACTATAGTCCCATCATTGCTTGTGAGTAATGAAAGTCACTGGCTTTGCGCATGAGGCATTCCAAACGTTATATGCTGAACTTCTGCTGAGATACCTTAACTATTGAGATTTTCAGGCAATATGTAAACCATTCTTTTCCAAGAGAAACCTGGAGCATAGATAATTCTCAATTGTGTTTAAAATACAGAAATAAAAAAGCCATTGCCAGACTATAGTAAAAGTATACGTATACTATGTTAAGTGACGTTTAATTTTACTTGAAATTTCTGTGTATCTATTCGAAGTTTCAAAGCTCTTCTGAAAAAGATTGTGCTTGGCTGTGCTTGTCACCAGAGTAGTGATAGCAGAGAATGTAAAAAAGATAGTTGATATTTTAAAAATCAGAATTGTCTGTTTCTCATTTCAAGGTGTAGAGGTAAATTTGTTTTTGCTGATTTTGTTACTTTATATCAGCTATTTATCTTTTTATTTTCAGCTTGAATCGCTTCTACAGTTATGGCTCACGTTAAGCCTGAATGCCAGCTCCTCTGGGAGTAAAGATAATGGCGCTGATGTTTTCCTTTATAATGCTAATCGGATACCTGTAATTTCTTTGAACCAAGGTAAAAATATTCTAGAATGGGATAATAGGTGTGTAAACAGCTAGAGTATGATTTTCATAAGTGGTTAGTGTTGAAGTCAGTGGTAAAACTTCCTGCATTTTTTTCCAGAGACTCCTCTGGCTCTCCTTAACATAACTTTTGTGAATGCTATTCATAGGTTATCAGAGAGCATTCTATCAGCTTGGTCTTTCTGGAATGGTGGAAGAAACCATCACAGGATACTGCTCAGAATTAGTATTATTAAATTTCAGTGGTTAATGTATTGCTGTTCTATCACTCCTATTTGTTCTGTGAGGACTTTATTTGGAATGCTATGCCTGCCAGAAGCAGGAGATATATCTGCATCCTTCTCTAGTAAACGCTTCTGTGGCAACTTCCTCTGCCCCACTTGCTCCCATTAAAGGCTGTGGAAGAAAATAAGCTCTTTGAACTGGTAGTCCAAAGAAAGTGGAGATGGAAACTCTTTTTCTGCTGTTTCAAGAAATAAATAGGGCTGCCAATCAATTAAAAAAAAATTAATTACAATTAATTGTGCTGTTAATAAAAATACTATTTATTTAAATATTTTTTGATGTTTTCTTCATTTTCAAATATATTGATTTCAGTTACAACACAGAATACAAAGTGTACAATGCTCACTTTATATTTATTTTTTATTATAAATATTTGCACTGTAAAAAACATTTGTCCATGCTGATGACTGGTTCTGCTCAATAACAATCCAAATCAGTACGGACCGATGCATGTTATTTTCATCATCTGAGTCAGATGCCATCAGCAGAAGATTGATTTTATTTTTTTGGTGGTTTGGGTTCTGGAGTTTCTGCATCAGAGTGTTGCTCTTTTAAAATGTCTGAAAGCATGCTCCACACCTCGTTCCTCTCAGATTTTGGAAGGCACTTCAGATTCTTAAATCGTGGATCAAGTGCTGTAGCTATCTTTAGAAATCTCACCTTGGTACATTCTTTGTGTTTTTTGTGAAATCTGCACTGAAAATGTTCTTAAAACAAACAACATGTGGTGGATCATCATCTGAGATTGCCATAACATGAAATATATGGCAGAATGTGGATAAAACAGCAGCAGACATACAGTTCTCCCTCCCAAGGAGTTCAGTCACAAATTTAATTAATGTATTTTATTTTTAATGAGCATCATCAGTGTGGAAGCATGTCCTCTGGAATGGTGGTTGAAGCATGAAGGGACATATGAATCTTTAGCACATCTGGCACGTAAATATCTTGTGACGCCAGCTACAACAGTGCCATGCAAACTCCTGTTCTCGCTTTCAGGTGACATTGTAATTAAGAAGTGGGCAGCATTATCTCCCGAAAATGTAAACAAACTTGGTTTCTCTTAGCAATTGGCTGAACAAGAAGTAGGACTGATTGGATTTGTAGGCTCTAAATCTGATTTTTTTTGTTTGTTTTGTTTTTGAGTGTAGTTACATAACAAAAACCCCTACATTTGTAAGTTGCATTTTCATGATAGAGATTGCTCTACAGTACTTTTATGAGGTAAACTAAAAATACTGTTTCTTTATCGCCTTTTTACAGTGTAAATATTTGTAATAAAAATAATATAAAGTGAGCACTGTACACTTTGTATTCTGTGTAATAATTGAAATCAATATATTTGAAAATGTTGAAAAAGTCCAAAGATATTTAATAAATTTCTATTGTTTAACTGCGATTAATCACAATTAATTTTTTTGAGTTAATTGTGAGGTAACTGTGATTAATCAGCAGCCCTAGAAATAAGCAAAGCATCTGTCATCCAGCCTGTACTGCTTCCTGCCAGTTTCCACTAGTGAATCCTGTCACGTTCCCTGAAATCTCCAGTAAACATGTTACTGGGGATTTTGCTACTGAAATGACAACCCCACAGTGTACCCTGAGGAGTGGATTTTGATCCACACAGGAAAAACGGCCTGGTTGTAGAAAAATCTTAACCTTGCTAGCACATGAAGCACTGAAAGAAATCAGTCACTGTCTCATTTATTCCATTCTGTAATTTGAGAGACTTTGGGGATCTAGCTTAGTGGCAGCCTGGTATGAAGGCATGCCTCAAATTTTCTCCTGTAAATAATTGTGGTTAAGCCTTCCTTTGTTTAAAAAAACTACAGTACTCTTCAGCAAAGTTAAAAACATTAAAGCCTACATTAATGAAGCTGCATACTTCAATCTGTTAGCCATAAAATGCTATACTGTATTCCTTGAAAATAAAAAATTCATATTTTTTTATGCGTTGCTTTTGTTTGATGGAAGGATTTTACATTGACGTGAAAAATTCTATTTGTGTTAATTCATGTACAGTATCTTTTAAATGCACAGGATTAGCAGCAAAAGAAATGTAATGAACTTTCAGTCCTAATATAAACTCCTGATTATTACCTTTTTGTTAAGGGCTCAGTATTTTGAAAAAATAAAGTGTGTTCTTCTTTACAGCATCAGTAACTAGCTTTCTGACAGTCCTGGCCTGGTATCCTAATACCTTACTCCGGACGTGGTGCCTTGTACTTCATAGCCTAACTCTTATGACGAACATGCAGCTTAACTGTAAGTTTTCTCTGAGTGTTGTTGTTACGATGCTTGAAAACTAAATTACAAATGAAATAAAGTAAAATAAAAAGGTTCTTAATAAATGCAGGGGAGGTTTCAGGGGATAGATCGTGAATTTTGGTGCCATTCAGCTGCAGGGTGTCTGAATCTTACCCAGGTTTTGTAGTGACTTACCATAAATCTATACTATGGGTGATGTCATATGTGGAATACATAGATAATTTCAAGCGTAGTTCATCTAACAAACCTCTGTTTAAAATAGAATATTCTTACCGAGCATATCTGCTCCTTTCAATCTTACCTGCTCTTTTCAATGACACAAGTTTTGCTGCATTTTTTATTCCTATTAATACTGCATAGTTAACATCACAAAGAGAGGGAGCTGAATTCTGTTCCTTCTTGTACATCATCAGAATGGCATACTAAATCATTTATACTGTTCACTCTCCCTGTAAACAGTAGCTTCTTAATGATGGCAACATTTTTATAACTGGTTATGGAAGGGAGAACTCAGCTTGACTTTCACTCACTTGAGCCGTCAATAAAAAATAGGAAAAAAAGAGAAAAGAAAACATGCAAGGTAACTTAGCTAGGTGTTTTTCCCCAACATAGCATATATCCATAATACCTCACTACAGTGGCATGACAAGCACTTTAAAGAAGCTTAATTGTTCTTACATTTCTGTCAATCTTTAACCTTCGCTGTAAATCCTTTGTTTTTGTTAACCCAAAAAACCAGTAAGCAGTTAATACTTCTGACTTATCTTTTTTTCCTGTGAATAGACACTCTTGTATGCTCTTCTAAATTTTACAATGAAGTAGGGTTTGAACGAAAATGTAGTTTTTATTCAGATGTTGCCGAGTGGAATGTAAGTTAATTCACAAAGTTATACTTCACCAGCACACGTGCAGTTAAATCTACTTACTAAAATAACCCTTTAAGATAAAAATATTTCTGTAACCGTTTTTGACAATTAATCCCCTAGTTCATTTTGAATATCTGGGGACATCAGTTAACAGCAAATGCAGACAAGAAATTCCAATAAATTTTTTGTCCGTCCCTTGTTGAAAGTGTTAGTGCTGATTAAGAAACTATAAGTATTTCTAGGATGTCCATTGCTACCTTGTCTAAATGTCACAGTGATAAATCTCTTCTAAAACACTTGATATTTTCAAAATTCTTTACCAACGTTTAATTAACCTGTGAGCCCACACAACATCCCCTTGAGGTCTGTAAGCTATCTTCTTCCTCTTATCCCTTCATCTAGTGTTGAGTAATTGTTCAACGATCTGCCATTTTCCTCTATTTCTGGCGATATTAAGGTCTACTTGCTTACCACCTTCTCTGATACAATCCATTTATTGCTTTCTCAGCTTTCCTCAGGGTCTCCTGCCATACTATCTTACATCAGGTCCTCTTTCTTTGAGGTAGGTAAATGTTGTTACTATTTGACAGCCGGAGAAACCAAGAGGCCAAATAACTTTCCCAAGGGTACCTAGTGAGTAAATGGCTGTCAGTAACCCAAGTTGCCAAACTCAGTCCTGTGCCAAATCCACTACGTCAAGCTGTTATGGGGTTCTTACACTATTTTTCACTCTCAGCAGATTGAAACAGTACTAGCTTCCACTTCTAGTTTTCTTTTTTCTTTTGTTTTTTGGCTTTTACTCTTTCCTCCCTGCTTTTTGACTAAAATGATATTGGTACCCTAACTTCTCTAGCTGTAGAGTGATATTTTTTGTTCATGGTGCTCCATCTGGAGCAATTTGTGAGAAGCAGTCCACAGAATAGGCTTCACTTGATAACAAAGATCACTTTGCAATCCTACAGCCTTCTAGTGTCTCAATTTTTCATCTTTATGGAAAGGAAGAGAAGAAATTCTTTTTAATTGTTTTTTCTTCTATCCACAACAAACTGTCTGTCTTTTCAGATGAAGAGCTTGAGTGTCTTTTCATGATAAACATCTGAGTTTGGAGAGCTAGTACCTGTTTTCTGTCTGAAGACAGGAGGCCAGGTCTTGCCTGTATGTCAGTCCATTCAGGGCATCAGACAAAAAAAATTTCAAACCTTGTTAGGGGAACACAATCCCTTTTATGTTAACTTTTGTAAACACTCCATCTACTGTTTTAGCAATTTAATCTGGAAATTTATAGTACTATGAGCTGGTCATATCAAATCTTAAGATTTAAGCTTTGAGAAGTAACGTGAGATTATCCCTTTTTTTGATCACCTTTTGATTTGTTTTGTAATTGCAATGAGGAAATTAGTCTTGGCTCTGAGCACAGTTCTGAATGCATTTAGAGAGGGAGAAATGATCTAAAGTTTGACACTGATGCAAGATGGAGAGTGCAAATGGTCTGGTTCTTCAAACACGGGGACGACTTTTCATTCTTAGGTGATATTGAACAACCTCTGAGCTTGTCAGTTCTTTGAATCAGTTCTCACAGACTGGAGGAAAGATTCTGTATTCTGTTACACAGCATTTCAATTAGTGTGTGGAAAGTCACTTTCTTCTTTGCATTTTGTTCCTTGTGTGCATTCTGCTGAGTTAAGCCACAGGCAATTCCAAGAGCTACTGTGAAGGGTGGCGGAAGAACTCCAGCTCGGCTTAGATGAAGTCCAGGATATACAGCATAAGTTTTTGGACATCCTGCAACCCTTCGGACTCAGCCAGATAGGCCTTCTGGTGAATGAAGCCATACTGGAAGAGGCATGAGTCAAACGGCATACACTGGCAATGTGCAACCTCCTACCCCCAAGAGATCTGAGAAATGTGACTTTGTCCTGGCAAAGAAAGCAGGGTTTTTATTTTTCCACTTCTCTCTGAACTCTCCGGTGGTTTAGGCTGCCACAAAAAGATGTAGGCAGCAATACCCAACAGTCACCACTGATAAGGAGGCCAAACATCTGGACCTGCTGGGGAGGAAGGTGTTTACATCTACTAGCCTCCAATTTTTTATATTGAACCATCAAGCTGTGTTGGCTAAGTATGATCTAAATTATTCAACATTTCTAGGGACTAATTATCAGAGCAGAACAGGGCTTAATTTCAGGCCTTTATCAGTGAAGGCAAGCTGGTGGTCAGAACTACATTAGAGTCTGTGGCTGATGCAGCTGACATTGGATCAAGGTCAATGGCAACTGCTATCATGATGCGCCAGGAATCATGGCTCACTCTTCCAGGTTTCCCAGGGAGGTCCAAATACTGCAGAAGACTTGGCCTTTAAGACTCTATATGAAGGGGGTGGGGGGAAAAGTATATCCTTGAGAGGAGAAGAAAGGCAGTAAGTACAGATCCTTTGCTGTAAAGATGACAAAACCAGCTTATAGTGCTTCTAGGTAGGCAGGAGAGAATCCTTAAAAAAACCAACAGGAAAACTTTCTTCTTTGAGTATTTGTCCATGTGGCTCCCACTCTGTGCACATGTGACCTTTTGTACAAGATCAGCGTCTTTGAATAGCAGTGTCTTTCTGGGCTGCACGTGCACCTTACAGGTATTTGCACCATTAACTTTCATTATTGAATTGATTAGATGTTTGATTCACATTCTGATTAATAACTGGGAAAGTTGCTTATCAATACTGCATATGACTGTTCAGTGATTACCAGACAGCACTGTATGAATGTATCTGTTTCAGTATGACAAAAGATGGAGGAAGTGGTAGGAAAGGAAGAGGACTGGCAAAATGGAACACACAATTTTTCTAAAACAAAATGTGAATATTAGGAGTTGTTAAATAGCAAGATAGAAAAGATCCTTGTTCATCTCAAAATGCAGAAAAAATGTTTCTTTTGGATTCTCCAAGATAGTGTTTCCTTGAATAGAGCTGTCTATTGAACTAAAAGAGCAGTACATAAAGTTTGATCTTGATAATGAGACTTTATGCTATCAGCCTCAAAATGTAGCCTCAATGATAACTTAAGTCACTGTTTCAGGTTTTCTAGAATCACTATATCAGCTTCCTTCAGGAGCTCTATCTTGGTCTTCAGCACCCCCCTGTGACAGAGTCAGGCCAGACAACTGCAAGAGCGTGCTTCTTCTGAAGAGTCTCTCTCAAACATATAGGCCATGAAGCAAGCATCTCTGGTCCCTCGGGGACAAGAGGATGCCCTGGTCTCACAATCTCAAGGCCGAAAAAGCTGAAAGTACGGAGCAATGCAGCTCTGTCATCTGTTTTTGTGGAAGCAAATGAAGACATGATTAACTTGAAACTGTTCTTCAGCAAACTCAAGAAGAACTGAAAAACTGTCTTAGCTTCCTTCAGGCAGAGCACCACTGGGAATTTCTAGATATAGGTGGTTGTTGTTCAGCACTGCCCTCCAATTAACATGTTTGGCCTCTGTAAGCCTTGAGCCTTAGGATGTTACAGGCCCTATGAGCTGAGAAGGAATTACCTCAGGGCAATTAGGGACACCTGAATCCAATTAAGGGCTGCCTGAGACCTTTTAAAACCCCTCCTTTGAGAGAAAAAGGGAAAGATAACCTGCTGCCAGGCTAGTGGCAGCAGGTTATAAGCTTCTCGAGGGTGAGAGGCTTTGTTCCTTCCCATACGGGAAATAGCCAAACCTGAGTACCTGCCAGGGAAAGGACTGACACCCCAGGGCAAACAGGACTGCAACCTGCCCCACTGAGGAGGCAGGGAAAAGTATCCCCCTTTTGTTTTTGTGTTTGAGACTGTTTGTTTACTTTTGTTTGGTGGAGGATCACCCGTTAGGCCGACCCTGAGGCCTACCCTGAAAATATGACCAAAATAGCACAGAAGGGAGAAGGCAAACCCTGCCCAGAGGGGCTGATTTACTCCAGGCCTGCCATTGCCAGAGGGGGGAAGTGCTAAGTCTGGCGAGATGAGGGAGGTGCCTTGCCACCCCCCCACCCCTCAAAGTGTTTTTACTCAGTGATTTGGGTCACAGAAATATTGAAAGGTGAAGATGAGCTTATTTAAAAAATGGCATGTGTTTTTTTGGGGCTAATTTCACCTCCAGCTAATGCACAAGGAGCAATTTAAACACTGTACCCTGAATACACTCGTCCATAAAAAATTAACATGCAGTTTCACTACATGAAAAAGAAAAATTAAGGAAGAACAAAAGAATCGCCACTAACATTACTGCGAGATGGGTGGTTGAATGTGATATGACCAATCATTTATTGAAAAAAGATGGTTAATACCTCATCTTCCCAATAACATTCAGTGGATTTTTCAGAAAGATTGTCTGTTTGCATCCAGCTACTATAAATCTATTGAATATTGCACTGGGGACACTTAGGGTATGTCTACACTATGGGATTATTCTGATTTTACATAAACCGGTTTTGTAAAACAGATTGTATAAAGTTGAGTGCATGCGGCCACACTAAGCACATTAATTCGGTGGTGTGCATCCATGTACCGAGGCTAGCGTTGATTTCTGGAGCGTTGCACTGTGGGTAGCTATCTCATAGTTCCCACAGTCTCCCCCGCCCATTGGAATTCTAGGTTGAAATCCTGATGCATGTTTTGTCTAAAAATAGAGTCAGTCCTGCCTAGAATATGGGGCAAGTGTACTAGAGAACCAGAGAGCACAGCCGCTCCAGGAGTCAGAGCCCCAGAGATCCCGCAGAAATGATGAGCTGCATGCCATTCTAGGGGTGTGCCCCTGCAACAACCCCACCCGTTGCTTCCCTCCTCCCCCAACCTCCTGGGCTACCGTGGCAGTGTCCCCCCATTTGTGTGATGAAGTAATAAAGAATGCAGGAATAAGAAACACTGACTTTTTAGTGAGATAAAATGAGGGGAGGCAGCCTCCAGCTGCTATGATAGTCCAGGCAGGACATTAAAGAATGGACGGGGGAGGGGGGAGGAGCGCAGCCTCCCGCTGCTATGATAGTCCAGGCAGTACAGAATCTTTTCTTTAGACATGAAAGGGGGGGGCTGATGGAGCTCAGCCTCCAGTTGCTATGATGAGGACGGTTACCAGCCGTTTTGTACCATCTGCCAGGAAATGACCAGGGAGTCATTCCCATTTTTACCCAGGCGCCCCCGGCCGACCTCACCGAGGCCAGCCAGGAGCACTCACGGGATGATGATGAGACGGCTATCAGTCATTTGTGTACCGTCTGCCACTGGGGAGGGAAGGGGAGAGGATGCTGCTGTTCAGCGCTGCAGCACCCCATCTACCAGCAGCATGCAGTAGACATACGGTGACATTGAAAAAAGGCAAGAAACGATTTTTTTCCCTTTTCTTTCACGGGGGAGAAGGGGGTAAATTGACGAGATATACCCTGAACCACCCCGGACAATGTTTTTGACCCTTCAGGCATTGGGAGCTCAGCCAAGAATGCAAATGCTTTTCGAGACTGCGGGGACTGTGGGATAGCTGGAGTCCTCAGTCCCCCTCCCTCCCTCCATGAGCGTCCATTTGATTCTTTGGCTTTCCGTTACGCTTGTCACACAGCACTGTGCTGTGGACTCTGTCTATCATAGCCTGGAGATTTTTTTCAAATGCTTTGGCATTTCGTCTTCTGTAACGGAGCTCTGATAGAACAGATTTGTCTCCCCATACAGCGATCAGATCCAGTATCTCCCGTACGTCCATGCTGGAGCTCTTTTTGGATTTGGGACTGCATCGCCACCCGTGCTGATCAGAGCTCCACGCTGGGCAAACAGGAAATGAAATTCAAAAGTTCGCGGGGCTTTTCCTGTCTACCTGGCCAGTGCATCCGAGTTCAGATTGCTTTCCAGAGCGGTCACAATGGTGCACTGTGGGATACCGCCCGGAGGCCAATACCGTCGATTTGCGGCCACACTAACCCTAATCTGACATGGCAATACCGATTTCAGCGCTACTCCTTCTCGGGGAGGAGTACAGAAGTCCGTTTAAAGAGCCCTTTATATCAATATAAAGGGCCTCATTGTGTGGACGGGTGCAGGGTTAAATCGGTTTAATGCTGCTAAATTCGGTTTAAACGCGTAGCGTAGACCAGGCCTTAGAATATATTGTTGTGCTATGTTTTAATCTATAAGGAGGCACCGACTTTACAAAAATAATTGAATGAGGTTTTTGGGGAAACTTGATAGGTTATTGGTTGACGCTGCTGTCACTGTCCGTGGACATCTGGCTTGATATAATTAGCCACAAAGTGAGGAAAACAAATGGGGGAAGGATAGGTCAGTGGTTTAAGCATTGGCTGTTAAACTCAGGGTTGTGAGTTCAATACTCAAGTGGGCCACTTAAGGATCTGGGGCAAAATCAGTACTTGGTCCTGCTAGTGAAGGCAGAGGACTGGAGTCAGACTTTTCAGGGTTCCTTCCAGTTCTGTGAGATAGGTGTATCTCCATATATTATTTAGGACAAAATACCAAAAAAAGGAAGTTATGGGTGTTGCCTTTTAAATATAAAAGTCATAAATTGAGCCCAGAACAGAATGAGGCTGAGATTTGGTAATGGGTACATAATCCTGAACTGTTTTGTTTCTCTTCTAGCATGTAAAGTGGAGGAGACCAGTTTCTACTGTGACAGGCTCAGGCCAGATGGGTACAGGAGAGTGTTAGAAGGCAGATATATTAGTCTCAGATTAAGTAGATCCCTTTTCCCTGGGTAAGGTAAAAAGGGCAGTTCCAAAACAAGCAGGAACTTGCTGGAACCAACTAAGGCAGGCAGACTAATTAGGACACCTGGAGCCAATTAAGAAGAAACTGCTAGAATCAATTAGGACAGGCTGCCTAATCAGGGTACCTGAGTTAAAAAGGACCTCACCTCAGTTTGTAGTGTGCACGCGAGGAGCTGGGAGTAAGAGGCACTAGGAGCTGAGAGTGAAAAGGAATATAGCTGGAGGACTGAGGAGTACAAGCATTATCAGACACCAGGAGAAAGGTCTTGTGGTGAGGATAAAGAAGATGTTGGGAGGAGGTCATGGGGAAGTAGCTCAGGGAGTTGTGGCTGTCACACAGCTGTACCAGGAGGCACTCTGGACAGCTGCAGTCCACAGGGCCCTGGGCTGGAACCTGGAGTAGAGGGCGGGCCCAGGTTCCCCCCAAATCTCCCAACGCCTCATCAGATACAGGAGGAATTGACGTGGACTGTGGCTTCTACCAGAGGGGAAGGTCTCTGGGCTATTTCCTGAGCCACATGGTGAATCTCTGAGGCGAACAAATCCGCCAATAAGCGCAGGATCCACCAAGGTAGAGGAGGAACTTTGTCACACTACTCTGAATCTACATTTAAAGGAGGTTGTTGCAGTTCATTGTATTAAAATGGTGAAAAGTAGTAGAAATAAAATCATGCAACACAAAACATCTGAATTCATATGAACTTTTAAAAATTATGCAGGCAGCTGAGCATCAGTTGAGTATGTCTTTATCACATTCAGATTGGATTAGTTGAAACTTCATAATAGGTTATGTTAGGGTGATCAGATGTCCCGATTTTGTAGGGACAGTCCCGATTTTTGGATTTTTTTTCTTATATAGACTCCTATTACCTCCCACCCCCTGTCCCAATTTTTCACATTTGCTGTCTGGTCACCCTAGGTTATGTACTAAAAAGAAAAAAGTTGATATATCATGTCTTGCAGCAGTTACAAGAGTCAGGAGTTTAACTAGTTATTAAAGATTATAGTATTTTTTATTTGCAGTGTTAAACTTTATTTTGGACAATATGTGCCTTTTTTATGCTTAGTATAAATATGTTTTTGAAGAATATCAATTTTTTTCATTTAATTAAATATTTTGGATGTGTGTGTGTGGTTAGAGAAAATCTTAAACTTGTTCAGAATGAGAGTATTGGTTGCTGCCAAGGTAAGCCCTAGATTGGCAAACTGTGTTTTTCAGAGGCTCCATGTTTCCCTAGCTTGATCCTCTTCAACAATTTGCGCACCTATCCTGCTGTTTCAGATTCATCTTCCACCAAAGCAAGGCTGGCTTTCCTTCCTTTAGCATAGTCAAATGTGGACTACAGCACATCCCTTCTTTGCTGTTTCATGGGGCTGATATTGCCTACCTCTGAGGTTGAGAAGGCTGCTTCAGCCTGTTTTTTTCTTTGAGCCCCAGTTTAGTTTTTTCTTCATCAGTCTTGGCTTAATTAATTGGACTCAAAACAATATTGGCAAATCAGTGTGAAGCATATGCTCTTTGCACCTCTAATAATCTCTTTTCAGTATGTGTTTGCTGTATCTACTTAATATGAAAAATCTGTAATAGGTTGTGGACCAGCAACTTATGACAAAGGAGAACTACTCACAGAAAATTCTTATTTTTGTTTTCCTCTTCTCCTTCCATCCTGTTTCCCTCCATTTTCCTAGAGGAATTTCTTTTCATGGCAAGCCTCTCCAACATTATAACTTTTATTTCACTGCTTTGAAAGCTTCTCAGTTGAGATAGAAGTTGTCAGGATTTAATACTGATCTTGATTGACAGTACTTTGCCTCCTGATGGATGGAGAGTTATTAGTTAGTGTAAGGAAACTATTGTATAATGAAGAGGAAGTCTCTGAGACAGAGTTACTGGTAAATACTTTTCCTTTTTCGCTCATCTACAACCTTTCCAAGGTAGAAGCTATTCTTGATAAGATAGATGCCAAGGAAACTTTCAAATACAAAGAAAGCAAACTTTCTCAGTATTTTTTCCCCTCATCTATGGGATGAAGTCTGTGTCTATCTAAATAGATGTTCAGGCCAGTGCAGTTTGATGAAAGTAAATGTATCTATTCCAGTAGGGCTTCCACACTTTCCCAAGTCTGTTGTAGTTGAGTTTTCTTTACTGTATGTAAGGCATGTGAGTAAGTTTGCTATGTATTCATTAAGCCTTATTTTGGATCATCTGATATATTCTAATTTTACCTGTATTTCCATATCACACTCACCCCCAAACTTGGGGGGTTTGTTTCTACTGATAAATCTCGAAGTATATATAGTAGTTGCCAAAAATGTGCTGTAAAGAGCAGATAGAATACATAGTCCTTGCCTGAGAGCTTAATGAGTGCATTTAATAAACAATAGAAAAGACCTGGGCTGAGGAAGATCAAAGGTTAGAATAGAGTTCTCTGAACATACACCTCTACCCTGATATAACGCGACCGGATATAACACGGTAAAGTAGTGCTCCGGGGGGGTGGGACTGCGCACTCCGGTGGATCAAAGCAAGTTCGATATAACACGGTTTCACTTATAATGCGGTAAGATTTTTTGGTTCCCGAGGGCAGCGTTATATTGAGGTAGAGGTGTATTGCCTCCACAAAACTAGAACTTGCTTTTATCTTCTGAATTTGCCCGTAAAATATTCTTAAGATAGAAGCAAGTTCTAGTTTTGTGGAGGCAATACACCTCTACCTCGATATAATGCGACCGGATATAACACGGTAAAGTAGTGCTCCGGTGGAGGGGGAGGGGGGCTTGGCGCACTCCGGTGGATCAAAGCAAGTTCGATATAACATGGTTTCACCTATAATGCGGTAAGATTTTTTGGCTCCCGAGGGCAGCGTTATATCGAGGTAGAGGTGTATTGCCTCCACAAAACTAGAACTTGCTTCTATCTTAAGAATATTTTACGGGCGAATTCAGAAATTGAGTGGAGTGACTGATGTGGAACTTGATTAATGAAGAATTAAGAGTACTGTAATTAATGCCAATTAGCATGGGTTTGTGGAATCCTTATCCTGTTAAACTAACTTGATATCTTTTTTTAAAATGAGATTACAAGCTTGGTTGATAAAGGTAAGTGTTGACGTAAAATACTTAGACTTCTGTAAAATGTTTGGATACTGCATGACATTTTGACTAAAAAACTAGAATGATAGAAATTTAACATGGCACACATTAAATGGATTAAAAATTGGCTAACTGATCTCAGTGAAATTGTAAATGGGGATTTGTCATTAAGCTGGTGTGTTTCCAGTGGGGTTTCACATGGATTGGTTCTTGGACCTATGCTATTTAACATTTTTATCAACAATCTGGAAGAAAACATATAATCCTCCCTGATTAAGTTTGTAGATGACACACAAATTGGGTTGGGAGTAGTAAATGATGAAGAGGACAAATCACTGATACAGAGCAGTCTGTATCGCTTGGTAAACTGGGTGCAAATAAACATTATGCATTTTAATACACCTAAATGTAAGCATATATATCTAGGAACAAAGAGTGTAGGACATACTTTCCAGATGAGGGACTCTATCCTGGGAAGCAGTGACTCTGAAAAAGATTGGGGAGTCATGGTGGATAATTAGGAAAACATGAGCTCACAGTGTGGTGATGTGGTCAAAAGAGCTAATGCTATTTTTGGGTGCATAAACAGAGGAATCTTGAGTAGGACTAGAAAAGTTATTTTATCTCTGTATTTGACACTGGTGCAACTGCTTCCGGAATCCAGTGTCCCCAGTTCAAGAAGACTATTGATAAATTGGAGGGGATTCAGAGAAGATCCACGAGAATGGTTTCTCATCTTTTAACCATGCTTTATAGTTAAGGACTCAAAGAGCCCAATTTATTTAGTTTAGCAATGAAAAAGATAAGAGATGACTTGATTAGTCTATAAGTACCTATATGGGGAACAAATAGTGGATAAAGGGCTCTTCAGTCTAGCAGAGAAAGGTAAAATGCATCCAGTAGCTGAAAGTTGAAGCCAGAGAATTTCAGATTTGAAATAAGGTGTACATATTTAATGGTGAGAGTGATTAACCACTGGAACAGTTTACCTAGGGTTGTAGTGGGTTCTTCATCACTGACCATTTTAAAATCAAGGCTGAATGTTTTTCTAAAAGTTGTGCTCTAGGAATTATTTTGGGGAAGTTCTATGGCCTGTGTCATACAGGAGAGCAGACTAGATCAGTGGTTTTCAAACTTTCTTTTTCGTGGACCACTTGAAAATTGCTGAGTGTCTCTGTGGACCACTTAATGATCTTTGCAAATGTTATTTGTACCATTAGCTAACTATAGTAAAGCACTTCTGATAAAAGCACTACATATATTATATAAGAACAAAAAATGTTTTGTTCTACAAATAAAGCGCAGAACTCACATTTTAATGTCAGTAGTATTATCTTTCTAATGCGATGGATGTGCCCTCTCCCCCACACCGTGGCAGCCTCTGAGCTGGTTCTGGGAAGGAGGGCCGTCTCTCCCCAGCAGTCACAGCCCTGGAGCTGGGTAAAGTCCACCTCCTTTCTCTGGTCGCCGCAGCCATGCACATCCCAAATTCCCCCCACCCCCTCTTCTCACCCCACTGCCCCCTCCCATCTGCCCCCTGTTCCCCCCAAGGGCACAACATCACCACATATACTTGTGTGGCTCCACTAATTTAGGTGGGTGGCCCTTCATTCTCTTGTGCGTGGCCACCCAGTCACGTATCTCAGAGGGAACTATCCAGTTGGGGGTCTGTTAGATTTGGTGGTGGGAAAATGGTATACTCAGAACCCCAGTGAATGGTAAATAACGTATAGTAGTTTACTCTATTTTGAATAATGATGTGTAATGAATAATGCATCGTGTGTACCAAGTATAAATATTATCTATTTTGTTAGTACTTGCAGTTCAAATTCTGTTTTTATGTTTTTGTTTTTAGCTGGTTCAAGCAGTGCCATCGGAGCTCAGGAAAGTACTGCCCAACTGTTGGTGTCAGATCCCAACCTCATTCATGTTTTAGTAAAATTTCTTTCAGGCACTAATCCTCATGGAACAAACCAACACAGTCAACAGGTAATGCTGCTAATTACAAAAATAGAAGTAACTCAGAATTCTAGTTATTTTACCTAGTGTTGTACAACCTCATGTCCATGGCTTGCACCATCATCACTTGTATGGTTTTAGATGACTGTGTGGTCATTTTTTGTGTGCAATTGTTGTTGTTCTTCAAGTATATGTCCTGATGAGTGTTCTACCATAGGCTGTATGCAGGGCTGGCTCTAGGTTTTTTGCCGCCTCAAGCAAAAAAAAAATTAGGCTGCCTTCCCACAAGCCGCCCCCGCACCCCCGGGCTCTTCTCCCCCACCCCCACCTGCACTCTCCTTCCGCCCCTGCCCTGGGTCACTGGTAATGTGCTCCCAGGGCGGGTCATTCAGCGGGAATTTTGGATGTGCACAGAACACAGGCAGGATTGGTTCCTATATAGTTACAGAACTGCAGTAAAGTGGAACAATTTTCAGCTTGTGTGGTTGGAGGATATCTGGATGCGTATTATAAGACTGTCCTCCATAAATGAGGAAAAGTTGAGGTGCCTTTATTATTCTTTTGTTCCATTCTTTGTTTCTATGGGGAATCTGTCAATGCAATATCACTGTCTTCCTTTTAAACAAATAAAATTAAAAAAAAAAAGGCAATGGCTGTTGAAAATAGCAATTCCAATCCTGAAAACCACTGGGAAGCATTTCTTGCTCAATTTTATCCTACTTTTTCCACAGCAAATTACAGTGGATCAGTATATTTGATTTGGGAGAAATGAAGTAACAGCTGCCCAAACTGAGCTTGAGCACTCCTGAATTTTGAGGTGTTCAAATCTGGAAGGCAGGTGCTAGATTCCCTTTCTGAATATTAGTTAAATCTGGAAAGGAAAAGTCAATTTCTGCTTCCATGGTTCAGAAGTGGAAATCCTCCTAAGTGCCTGGTACTGTTCCAGAGCCTCTCCTCCCTTACTTTTCATTTTAAATTCTGGTGGGATCCACATACCTCCCTTGCTAGGCTTCAGATAGAGAGGGGCACTGTCCATTTAGTCCACCCAATTCCACCTTTGGGGAGCTGCAAGATGAGGTCACACCAGTATCCCTAATCCAGTCTGGGGATGTCTTCTGAAGGGGATATCTGGGCCAAAGCCTTCTACTCCCTGGGCACACTCATTCCTCATTCACAATGCAACCCCACTCTAGCAGTGAGCTCTCCATTCACAGCAAGCTGCAGCATGAGGTTTTAGCTACCATACTCCCTCCCCCGCCTTTCCTGTTGATAGCGGCCAAGAGAATGCTGGGAAATGTAGTTCTTTCCCTGCTTCAGGGCTGGCTCTATAGGCCGGGAGCTAACCAAGGAACTACAGCTCACAGGGCCTCCTGTTGGTTTTCAGCTCCCAGGTGGGATCCCTGCCAGCTGCCGCTCCTGCAAATGGGCTGCCCCAAGCAGCTGCTTGCTTTGCTGGTGCCTAGAGCCGCCCCGGCAGTATGTGTGCTTGTGCAGTCTCGATAAGAGACTGCAAAGTTGTGTCTGCCAGCCCTTGCCTGAGCAGAGCCGTGCCAAGTGCTTTAAATGAGGGTATATAGGGATGCATGGGTATATACCCCTAGGGGTGCCAGGGTAAACTTCTTGGCCACCCCAAACAACATGAAATGTTGCCTGTTCTGCTCCAAGGGAGGCTAAAGCTACAATTCTCAGGGGAATGCCTGATAACACCAAAGCCCAATATCCTTCTTTATGCTTTTCCATCTATTCTGTTAATCCTTAAGACCCTTTTCAGGCTGTGCTGAGAAGGAGCAAGAGCTATGCTCATAGCACCTGTTTGACCGAGACAGTCTCGGAGTTAATGCACTTTAGATTGCCTCTCACAAGGGACCTGTTGACACAGAACTCAGGGACCATCATCCATCCTAATCCGTCCTTCCTGAATCTGAGAGCATGGCTCCTAAATCACTCTCAGGCATGAAGTTGGTCATTGCAGATAGATTTCAGTCAGTTTTCTTATCCAGTGGAAAGTCCACTACTCACAAGGCTTGCCTCCAAAAATGGAAATGCTTCCAATTCTGGTGTCCTTCCCTTCATTTCAAGCCTTGGAAGTTCTGCTTTCCAAGATCCTGGACTACTACTCGTTAGAGTACATCTGGCTGTCATCACAGCCTTCCACTCACCCATCCAAGGCTTCAGTCTTTGCCTATCCTACAGCAATTAGATTTCTTAGAACTTGTTCTCTCTTTGACACCTGGCCTCTCAACGTTGTTTTAAATGCCTTTTGGAAAACCTTCAAAACAATGGCAACCTTCTCCCTCTTCCAACTCTCCCTGAACATTTTGTTCCTAATTGCCATCACCTTAGGAAGGAGAATGGGGAAACAGGGCTGATACAGCATCCATCACCTTCTACAAAGACAAGGTTATGCTACATTCCCATCCTCACTTCCAAAGGTCTCCCGGAGCATAATATTAACCAGGAGATTCACCTACAAGTTTTCTACCCAAAACCTTATTTCTTCAGAGAAAAATCAAGTCTTCATTCACTGGATGTCTGAAAGGCCTCTGCGTTCTATCTGGACAAGACTAAACCATTCCAAGTCTTTCACAGGCTATTTCTATCAGTTACAGATGGTATGAAGAACCAGCCAGTTTTCACATTAAGGTGAAGTGGGGTTGCATCTTGACATGCTATGAAAATATGAGGGTTCAGCCTTCTTGCTGAGTAATAGCACATTCCACTAGAACTCAGTCCACATTTGTATCTCTACTGAAGAACATTCCTATAGCAGAAATCTGGATTGTTTTAGTTTTCTCTCCATAATTTAGATCCCATCATTTTAGATGTATGTTTTCCAATGTGCATTTCTTTGCATGTGTCAACATTGAATTTCATCTGCCATTTGCTTGCCTAGTGAGACAGTTTTGTGAGGTCACTTTTTAACACTTCACAGTCAGCTTTTTTATCTTGAGTAATTTTGTATCTTCTGCAAACTTTGCCATCTCACTGTTTAGCTCTGTTTCCAGATCATTTCTGAATAAATTGAACAGCACAGGTCCTGGTACAGATCCTTGGGGGACCTCAGTATTTACCTCTTTTCACTGTGAAAATTGACCATTTATTCCTTCTCTTTTACCTATGTTTTAACCAGTTACTGATCCATGTTTGGACCTTCCCTCTTATCCTATGCCTGCTTTCTTTGCTTAAGACCCTTTTGTGAGGGACCTTGTCAAAGGTGTGGTGTTGTTTTTTTTTGTTTTTTTGTTTGTTTGTTTTTTTTAAGTCCAAGTATAGTATATCCACTGGGTCACCCATATCCACATGGTCATTGACGTTTCATAGAATTCTAGCTGATTGGTGAGTCATGGTTTCCCTTCACAAGAACTGCACTGATTCTCCTCCAACATATCGTGTTGATTGATGTGTCTGATAATTCCTTTCTTTACTATAGTTTCAACCAATTTGCCTGGTACTGCCTGTAATTGCCAGGGTTGCCTCTGGAGCCTTTTTTAAAAAACGGTGTTACATTAGCTATCCTTCATCTGGTGCAGAGGCTGATTGAAGCGAAAGGTTACATGCCACAGTAGTATTTTTGCAGTTTCATATTTTAGTTCCTTCAGAACTCTTGGGAGAATACCATCTGGTCCTGGTGACTTGTTACTATTTAATTTTATCAGTTTGTTCCAAAACTTCATGTTAACACCTCACTTTGGGACAGTTCCTCAGATTTGTCACCTTAAAAAGAATGGCTCAGGTGTGGGAATCTCCTTCACATCTTCTGCAGCGAAAACCAATGCAAGCAATTTGTTTCTGCAATGGCCTTGTCTTTTTTGAGTGCTCCTTTAGCACCTCGATCATCCAGTAGTCCCACTAATTGTTTGGCAGGCTTCTTGCTTCTGATATACTTAAAAAAATTGACTCTTTAGTTTTTGTGTCTGTGTGTGCTAGTTGCTCTTCCTATTCTTTTTTGGCCTTTCTAATTATACTTAAACTCTGGCAAGTCAGGTGTAAATGCTTTCTTAAGTTATTTATAAGGTAAGTAACCTTTCCTTTGTTCATGCTGTTAGTTTCTTTATTTAATAGCATAACTCATGGATATGTTTTTTCTTTTCCGAGCTATTCTGGAGGATTATGGTAGAAACAAACTCTACAAAGTATACCAGTGATTTGACATTCCATGTGAGGGATTTCCTAGTAACAATTTTGTTTTCAGATACAGTAAAATACTGCAAGTAAACCCTATTAACTGAAATCAAATTGGTTAGGAGGACTGTTAATGAACCATTTTAAGATTACGTAGTTAAGTATGTATCAGGTTAAAAAATATGAAAATTAAGATTCATATTTTTTAACCAGCCTATATTACATATTTATTTGCTGACTACTTCTAATGTATATGTTTCTATGTGAAAATCCGATTAAGAGGGTTGGTGTTGGATAAGCTAAATTACTCATTAAAGATCAGAAATTTCCTATAAAAGATAGATTATTCCCCTCAAAACAGTTATTTGTTAACCAAGAACTGAATTTTTGTGGTGTTATGACCCATCACTGGTGGTAGAATGCAAATAAGAAAAGTTAACTCGTATCCACCCAATGGAAATTCCACAGAAATTATTCAGGAATGCAAGATTAGTTGACATAATGCTTTTCCCATAAAACATTTTACAGTAGATGTACTTTAAACCCAAGCTTCCTTGTAGCGTAAACAACTTTTGAAATCTCTTTTCAGGTTGGGCCAACAGCTACACAAGCTATGCAAGAATTTCTTACTCGATTACAAGTGCACCTTTCTTCAACTTGTCCTCAGATGTTCAGTGAATTTTTATTAAAGTTAATACATATACTTTCAACAGAGAGGTAAAAATTGAGTTTTATCTTTAATACTCAAGTTAAATTTTTTTACTTCCAGAAATAGCTTTAGGCTCGGTCTATAATACAAAAAAGTGGTTCTGTAACTAGGATGTGACACTTTAATGTTCATCTCATTGCAACACAATGTGTGTAAATCATGACTGAAAAGATTTTGCATATCAACATGTACTATACTGCCTAACCGTATTTAAATGAGTTAATTTTGGGGTATTCTTAGCAGTACCTATGTGGTACCTCTGTCTGGGTTAGAATGCCTGATGTACGTGCCCACAAATCTGCATTGGCAGCAAGTGGAACAGTGCACTCAGGACTCTCCACAAGTCCTTGCATGAGGGACTGCAAATAGGAAGACTATATTGAGTGTTAGATGACTGGATGACATTGCCTCCTCCTGGAGTTGATTGAGGAACTTGTTCTTTGTTGGAGCAACATCTAAAGCCAGGGTAGGCAACCTGTGGCACGCATGCCAAAGGCAGCACATGAGCTGATTTTCAGTGGAATTCTCACTGCCTGAGTCCTGGCCACTGGTCCGGAGGTTCTGCATTTTAATTTAATTTTAAATGAAGCTTCTTAAACATTTTAAAAACCTTATTTACTTTACAAACAACAGTAGTTCAGCTATATATTATAGACTTACAGAAAGAGACCTTCTAAAAACGTTAAAATGTATTACTGGCACGTGAAACCTTAAATTAGAGTGAATAAATGAAGACTCGGCATACCACTTCTGAAAGGTTGCCGACCCCGATCTAAAATGATGCTGATTTGGGAGGCCTGCCAACAAACCCTCTAATTTTTCATTAGCCAGAGGAAGCTCTGCTGGGAGACTCTAGTCTAAGGGGATAAAAGAATCCGGAGTGTGGCATGAGGTGTGGGTTAAGAGGGTTTGCTGATAGATTCTGAAAGTATTGGTAAAGGAGGCTAGAATGGGATTTATGAAGTATGGTTTCATATAATATCCTTGCCATCAACTGCTGCTACTTGTCCTTCAAAAAATGTTATTAAACATGCATGTTTTACAGTCTTCATCATTACCAATAGAAATTAATAATATACTTAATTCTCGTATCTCTAAAAGTGTTTGTTTTTCAAATAGTCCATATATTAATGAATGCTAAGCACCTCCTATATCTTCCCTAGTAACCACTGAAAACATTTAGAAAGAAAACCTTACTATAATGGTTATTTTTAAATGTAGTTCATTGTAGAATAGATCTCATTACCAAATAACAGTATTTGTTGTTTAAACTGGTAGCTAATTCCTTTCCAATATATTTGGTTTTTTTTTAGCCCACAGACTTTTTAGCCAAAGTCGAAAGATCATATTGATTTTATTCAGATCAAAAATATAATCAGCTGATCAGAGTGGAAAATTAAGTAGCAACTTGCTATTGTAAAGATGTAAAAGGCTGAATTCCTTGTTTAAATGTTTAAATTCTGTTGTTAAAGACTTAATTCTTCCCTGCTACTGCAAGTATTTTACTGTATGTCAGTCTTATGATGCCACTTACTGGGATGCAAAAATTTGAGAAACTCTCACCCCTGTTTGATAAGCTTAATTTTGACTGTCTTCAAGTTTTCTTTGCTTCCTGGCCTCAGCAGCATAGATGGGTTACCTCTTCTTTCCTGCTCTCTCCTTCCTTTATAGGTGAGGGCCTATAAAGAGGCATGGGCCCACCACCCCTCTAGTTCTTTCTCAGCTGCCTGTGGCTTGAGATGAAGCAACTGTGGTGTCCACTGCTTTCAGCTTTTCTTATTGACCTCCCTTGTTTATTTCATTTATTTAGGTTTTCATTCTTTTTATCAGTTGGAGCACACCTTATGTTTGGGGATTCCTTCCCTCTGAACTTGATGCCTTGCTCTTTGTGGTCTATGATACTTCCCTGAGGTATGTTTAAGATTCTGGGGTTCAGGCCTTGCCAGATCTGCCAGAAATCTTTTACCCATAGTGATGGTCACTCTAGCTGTCTTCAGTCTCTCAGAGAAACTCCTGTCCCATCAAAGTGTAAAGTCTGCATAGGGTTTAAAAGCAGGTCCTACAAAGGTAAGAGAGGCTAGGCTAAAACTCCTCTTAATAGAATGCTCCTTAGTTCCAATGGGTCTATGTTTGTCCCTCTAGGTCAGTCTCAGGCCATACCAGTGACTTCAGGTGCAATTCTAGAGATGAAGCCCTCTAAAAGAAGAGACCACCCCTGTTTCTTAGCAGAGTCTCTAGAAAGAGGACTAAGCTCACTACATAGAGCTGACTCTTGAGTCCTCATGTCCCACAATAGGTACAGCTGAGGCTCCAGCCGGTGCCGGTAGTGAAGTATCAGTACTGCCTAAGTCCAATTGGAGAGGTCTTCAGTTAAACAGCACCAGGAGGCCCTTTCCTTGGTGACATCTGATACCTCTAGGCATCAAAATGCATCTAAAACCAGGAACTTGAGGACTCTAGTAGTGTCATCTGATAAGAGGCATAGAAACGGTTCAGTGTGATACTTCTCAGGTACTGTCCTCCTCAGGACATCAGCTCTCTGAGCACACAGCTATCATCTTGTTGGCCTCTCTGATACTACATAAAGCATTCTGGCTCTGCATCAATCCCTATTCCAGCCCCCAGTACTGCTTCAACAACTTGTGTCTGAATCCTTTCCCACTAGAACAGGATCTGATCTACTGCCTCTGCAACGGATGCACAAAGCCTCCCCTCCCCCCACCCCTGCAACACCCCATTTCAACTCAAGGGATAACGCATCCTCTGACTGAGGTTTCTGTTCAAGGCTGTGTCACAGCATCATGCCAACACATGCCTCTAGGGATGTACCCTGATGAGGACTTTCCAGAGCCTGACAGATGCCCTCGATTCACTGAACAGCCACTGGCTCCACAAGACTGCTCACTGGTATTTTATGTTCTCTTGGACCATGAGGCGACCCAAGATGAGAGAGACCAACCAAACAAAGAAGGGTCAGCTTTGGACAGGTTCTCATCTGATGAGGTGGTAATGCCACCCTCACCCTCTTATGCAGACAACTTTGAGGCCGTCCAGGACTTAATGAAGAGTCTAACTAAATCCCTTCACACTGCTTTGGAGGAAGGTGTAGTAGTCTCAACATTTTCTGGTGGACATTTCACATATCTCCTCCCAGTGTAAGGTCACCCTACCCATCAATGAGGCACTGTTCTCACCTGCATGAACTCTATGATAAAAACACCTACCATTATTCCACCCGCTTGCAGACACCAGATGATAAATAACATTCTGCCCAAGGGAATAGAGTACTTCTTCTCCCATTCCACCCCTAGTTCCCTGGTGGTAGACATGGTCAACAAAGAGAACTGTCAAGCACGCTCCACACCCTCTCCTTCCAAGAAGGCATCTAAATGCCTTGATCTCCAGGGTAAGAAAAGCTATTTGTTGGCTGCTTTTCAATTTTGAGTCACAAATTACTAGGTCTTGATGGCAAAATACAATTTTAACTACTACTCTGAGTTTGTTCAATTTATTGAACAACTCCCATGAGACCACAGGGAACAATTTCAAGTCCACATTTCAGAAGGTCAGCTGATCACTAGAGCTTCCCTGCAATCTGCTCTTGACAATCCCAATGTGGCTTCACAGTCCTTAGCTTCTGCAGCTGTTATACAACATCCTGGTTTGAATCTTCAGGCTTCCTGAGGGAGATACAGAACATTGTGAAAGACTTCCCTGATGAAGGGCTCAAGCTCTTCAGTTTTAACACGGACCGGACCCCTCCCTCCGCTCCATTTCTGTCACTGGGAATGTGTGTGCCTGCAACAAATCGGAGTCTTCCACAAATCTCAAACAGTATAATGCTCCTGATCATTTCAGTTCCACCTACAATGGCTCTACGGAACCCCCTCCCAAAAAAGGGAGGGACCACCATCTTCCCACAACCACCCAGCCTACACGTTTCTCTAAGCAACTGTTGTGACAGCTTAGTCAAGGGCCTCAGACAGCCTCTTTCTCTGGATCTTCTGCTCTACAATTCTGCCATCCAACCTCCTTTTGGAGACCACCTATCTCATTTACTACCTGCCTGTGAGCTCATCACCTCAGACAAGTGGACCCTACGGTGGTCACTATGGGATACTCCATTCATTTCCATTCTCCCCACACATACCCACCTCAGTTCCCCATCCCTCTTTAGGGACCCTTCTCGCATGGAAGGCTGCATCTCAGATGTGTACAGGCATGGCGAAGGACTTATGTATGCCCTGAACAGACTGTCTTTCCAAACAAATCACTGTAACTTTGCAAGTGGAAAGAACCATTAAACGTCTCAGGTGGTGAGAAGAGCCATAAAGGTGTTCACGTGAATCCTATTCTCATGTCTACCACCTTAGAAAATCCTTACCATCGATGCGTGTGTCTTGGATTTCAGTCACATCTACGGTTTGCGAGTCTGTCAAGATAACGTTAAGCAACAGGGAAGCTATGTACTATATAAACCTACATGGGGTAGCAAGATCTCACTCTTTACGTGCAGAATCGCTAAAACTGTGGAACTGGTGCATCTCTCATCACATAAAAATCTGTGAGATTTACCTACCAAGCCTTCAGAATGCAATGGTGGACTCCCTGAGCAGGAACTTCCATCAGGACTATGAATGGGAGCCCAGTGTCTGTCTTCCAGAGCATCTGCCAGTTGTGAAAGTAGATTTCTTCACAGTTTCGCCCAGTGTGAAATATTGCTGCTTCTGCTCCAGAGGAGGATGTGGCCACAATTGTGTGGGAGATACCCTACTTGCACCTTGGCTCCAATTCCTGCTCTGTGTTTACCCATCAAATCCTCATAATACTCAGGACTTTGCTCAAACTGAGACAGGAAAGGGAGCTAAATGGGCCTTGATTTCCCCCATCTTTGTCCACTGTGACAATTGGAACATGAGTGGCTTATGCCACCTCCTGAGGGGGTGGGTATGCACAGCATGCCTTTCATTTTTGGAGGTGCTGCTGCTGGGAATGTGGGCAGGAACCCAGATTTTCCTGAGGGACCTTTATCTGGGGGATTGCAGCAGCAATCTGACACTAGCTCAGCTACATCTGTTTTTGCGAGAGCAGAGCTATGTGGATTCAAGGATACATGCCAAAGTTGGGAATGTGCCTCATCTTGGCTTGGTTTTCTGGAACAGGATCAGCTAAGTTTCCCAGAATCTGTTTGCACTCCTAATTCCTTTGTGATGCTTCACTTCGATTTGGAGAGGGGACCTGGGATCATGCTTCTCTCAGCTTCTTTTTACTGCCCAAGGTTCTGAGGAGATTCGGGCAGGGTAACACATTCGTGATTTTTACCGACTCCTTGACAGTCCTGCCGCTGCTGTTTTTTTAGATGTGAAGAGTCTAGCACTGAAACCCCTGTGGACACTTCTTGAGATCCAGGAGCTGCTTTTCAAGGGTTTGTGTTCTACAACCACCATCTCCAGCTTGCTGCATTGGTTTCTTAATAGAAGTCCTCTGTTGGTAGAGGCACACTATCTGACCAACAACAGAATGTCTCTAGCTTCTTGCATTTGCTCTAATCTCAAAGATCTTCATGGCCTGATGTAGCATTGGGATAGTACTGTCCTGTCTTTCCCCCCTCCCCCACCAGAGTGTTTTGGATTCCCTTCTGTTAGAATTCAAGAGGCACTTCATTCAGCGAACCTCATCCTGCAGATTCTGACAAGATGCCTATTTGAGACAGAGCAAACTTATTGATAACTTCTTTCCTTTAAGATCTTTGTTTATTGTAGTGACTGTGGCCAGACAAGTGAGAGAGATTAATTCTCTTCTCTCTTCTGTGTGCTTTCAGTTCTCTTCAGAAGAGTTTATTTTGTTTTCTCCTGGAATTTGTTTCTGCAGTTAATACCAAATTCTTCTGGGATAAGTCCAGTATCTTCCCCATCGGTGACAAGAGGCTGCCTTTATTGTATGTTGAACATGTTCTTAACCTTCATATTTCTCATTTTCAAGAATATAAAAAGTCAAAAAAAATCACTCGTTTTGAATGTTGCAGCAAGAGCAAGGCGGCTGCTGCTGCTGTTAGATGGGTGTGAGGCTGCATTCTCATGTGGTCTGGCTGGTAAACCTTGTGTTCTGAACTTGTCAAATGCCATAGGGCTTGAAGTCTCCACTTCAGTGCTCACTTCCCAGGTATATAAGGTAACAGGCTTGGCCTCAGTCTTTTTACTATCAGCTGGACCTGTTCACTTCTCTGGATGACTTATTTGGCTACAAGTGCCAGCTAGCCGCACAATAAGGTAAGCTCACCTCCTGAGGTTGCTGCTGCTTAAAGCCATTGTATGTCCTTTTAACCTACCTTTGTAGGATGGGAGAAAAGACTTTGAAAAAGGGGAAAATTACTTGCTGGTCAATCTATTTGTTGTCTCCTCTCATTCTGCATCCTGCCTGACTTCTTAGTGGTTGGTGTGCTGCCTCTTGCTTCCTATTTCTCTTGTATTCAAGTGCTTTTTGTACAGTTCTGGTAGTTCTTTAATTGGGATGGGCAGGTCCTGACTAGGGCTTATATAATTGGGGGAGAGCTTTTTCAATTCTGCTTCCTCACTTCCCAGTAGATGGCACCATAATACATCCAGTCTGTTAATCGTAGACTGGAAGTAGAGAAGACTTTAACAAGCAAAAGTAATTTTACCTTGAATGATATCTGTAATTTGAAATAGTAGAATGCTGTATAGTAACGTTTTAAATACATTCATGATGAGAAATAAATGTTTTTATTGGCATAATCATTCCAACTTTAATTCTTTGTCTATATATTACAGCATGTTACTGTTTGCATGCTATGTTTGACTTATGTTGAGCAACACACAAACTCAGGGTTCAAATAAAACAGTTTTTGAAAAAGGAGCTGATTCTTCTTCTGATACTAAAGCCTCCTTTAAGTATGTCTTAAATATTTTCAAACAAGTAGGATTTAAATCTCCCAAAACACAGGAAAAGCACCAAAACAGGGGTTCAGATATTTAATATTGCTTATAATATATTTTCAAATGTGATTTTGTTCATCAAAGCACTATACTTATTGTGAAGGAAGCGTTATTTTATTTTTAATTCTCTTCTCTTTTGAACTAAAACCTCACTCTGTCTTCTAAATTGCACTCTTAAGACCATATACTGAAACACTAATTCACTTGGCTTTCTGTAACGTTGAAAATTACAGAAAAATTCAATTCTAAATCAGTAGCTTATTGCTAGTTTTGAAATTTAATTTTTTCTTTTAGCTAAATCAGACTTACATAATTCAGTGCACTTTGGTACTACTGCTTTTGAAGTTTTACCAAACATCCATTTTTCAGACCTCCAGTAAGCATACTCCCTAAATTAGAATATATCTTTCACGTGTCTTATTTGCATGCAAATACTTACTGTGACCTGTTTGTGACAGTCATCAGTGGAATTATTTGATACTACTTTCCTGTGGTATTGATGCGTAATTACCCAGCCAGACCATTAAGGATTAAAAACCCAGACAATTTGATGGGGAGTAAACAATCCCTTTTTTGTTCTTCTTCTTTTTTTTGGCCAGAAAAGAAGTGGAAATTCACCCAATGGTGGTAAAAGATTGGAGGGCTTTCCCCCACAGAAAAACTTTCTGCAAATTTACAAAATTTTCCACTCAGTAATTTCATCAAAATTTTTGATGCCAGCATTTCAAAAATATCTCTAAGGTAACTACATGACCAGAGAAACAGTAGTTCCCAGACTTTCAGTGGGAGATGTTTACCTTTCTGATATCAGATATGCCCCATGTGATTATAAAAATTGCTATGAAAAATAAATGCCTATCCCCTCTGTTAGAGGAACAGAAAACTAATTACCTGTGTGCTTTCAACATACATTTTTTAAAATGGCTAGGTTTTCAGAGGATATTGGTTAGTGAAATACAATAAGTCCTTTAAAGAGGGCTACCTTTTTGAAGATTTATAAATTGTTGTCACCTGTCAGTTAAATATATTCTGTTTAATTCTCTCTTTTAGGGGTGCTTTCCAAACAGGCCAGGGACCTCTGGATGCACAAGTGAAGCTCTTGGAATTTACCCTGGAACAGAATTTTGAAGTAGTATCAGTTAGCACCATTTCTGCAGTAATTGAGTCTATCACCTTTTTGGTGCACCATTACATTACATGCTCAGACAAAGTGATGTCTCGCAGTGGGTCAGACAGCTCAGTGGGTGCTCGAGCATGTTTTGGAGGGCTCTTTGCCAATATTATCCGCCCAGGTGATGCCAAAGCAGTTTGTGGAGAAATGACAAGGGATCAACTCATGTTTGATTTGTTAAAGCTAGTTAATATCTTAGTGCAGCTGCCACTTTCGAGTAACCGAGAATATAGTGCTCGGGTTCCAATAGCTAGCAGTACTACAGACAGTGTTTCTGATGAAGAAAAAGTTTCGGGAGGCAAAGATGGCAATGGAAACAGCTCTAATACTCAAGGATCAACTGCATATGTGGCAGACTTGGTGTTAGCCAACCAACAAATTATGAGCCAGATTTTGTCTGCTCTGGGCCAGTGTAACAGCAGTGCTATGGCAATGATAATCGGTATGTATTTGCAAGTAGATAGTATTCATTTAAATAAAAAGCAAGGAATGTCTCTTTCAGAATGTAAAGACTTAATTCATTTTCTCCCCATATGAGAAAAATATAATAGTGTAGAGATGAAAGTAGGGAGAGAGTAATACCAAACACACACTTTATTGTGGAATTGGCAATATAACTTCTTGGAAGTTGCTTAAAATGTTTTAATAGAATAGATCAACTTGAATTATGAACAATTGAAACAGCATTATTTCTTGACTTCATCACTGCTTCCAAAAGGTAAAGGGCCATATGGTGGCTTTGGCCCTTGCACAGGGCATAAGAACCATCCCACCTCTCTCATTTCTGTTAGTCTCAGTGAATGCTGACAGTATGTTCTGGCTACCAGGTATATGCAGAGGTCAGAGTTTTCTAGGAGGTTTACTCTTATTATAGGTAAGCAAGCTGAGTAGTACTGTGAACAGCAGAGCTGCCATTTAGCAAGGGAATAAATTTAGAACTCCTGTGCAACACATACATGTGAACCAGACATTCAGTGAGCTGCGAATAATCTATAATATACATTGATATTGCCCTCTGAAAAGAATCCTAAATAAATTTTAGTTGCTTTTGGCTAGAAGGAGCCAGCTGTGACCCTGGAACTTCCTGTCCTATTCTCTTGGTTAATTAACCTCCCTTGTTGTGTCTCACCTAACATTAAAGTAAGCTCTGTTGGCCCAGGATCATTCCTTCCTATTTGTTCTATAAAGTGCCTGACACATGTCTGGGCTCTGTAATAATAATTTACACTTCACTGTAAACTTCATTGTTAATTACATGCAAATTCATATTTTGCAGTAGCTATGGGAATACTAATTTAATGGAGATTTAAATAGCATTAGGTTCTGTTAATGCACTCTCTATTCGTGTAAAACTGTCAGTGTCTGTTTGCTAAGCCTCAGCCTCTTGGCCTTAAACTGTGCATTTCATCTGTTTTTACTAGGTGCAAGTGGTTTGCATCTCACAAAACATGAAAACTTTCATGGTGGATTAGATGCAATATCAGTTGGAGATGGATTGTTCACTATATTGACAACACTTAGTAAAAAAGCCACTACAGTGCAGGTGATGCTTCAACCAATTCTTACCTACATGGCCTGTGGGTACATGGGAAGACAAGTAAGTTCTCTTAAGTCTATTCAGTTACAGTTTGAAATGTTCTTTTAATAGAAATTTTACAGTCTTGTATCTGAGACTTCAGTCTGCTTTAAATATTTTCTTAATCCTATAAAAAACCTTTTTAGATTTCAAAGCCTTTCTAATAAACATGGAAGTCCTCACAAATAATAGTTCACTCCATAATTGTTACCAATGTACATGTAATTTTAATGGTGTTTAGTCTCATTAAAATTGTTTCCAAGTAGTTTCACTGCTTTAAGTACGAATTAAATTAGATTCATTTCAAGTAATACATATTTGTAGCGATGATACAGCTATTTCCTTGGATCTTATTTTCTCCTTCATGGCTCTGCCTCTGTAAACTCCCATTGAAGACGTTGCATGTCCTCCACTTTACCAAAGTGTCGGGAGCACTATAGTGGTATGTCTGAGCCTAATTGCTGATCTGGAGACCTACAAAACTGCCTTTCCCTTGATGAATGTGGCCCTGATTACGTTTTGGTCACCTCAGGCTTTTTTTGCTCAGCTCTTCTGAGCCTAGCTTGTCCATTTGTGACCAGATCTTGGAGATGTTCTATGTAACTGGTTCCCTTCCAGTGAAACAGAGTGGTGCGCCAACACTGGCTTCTCAGGGACTGCATCCTTCCCCTGTTTAATGAACTCACTCCTATTTAGCTCTCTGTGGGATAAGACTTTCCCGTTCAGGGCACTGATCATGGTGTCTAGATCATCTTCATTTCCTTCTTTTCTAATCAGGCTTCTAGGTATTCTTGTATCTGAATAATGTTCTGGCCTTCAGGAATTAGCCTTTTACCTGGGCTGAGGTGCTCATCAACATCCACCTCCAAAGCTTCCCCTCTTTAATAGATCTTCCTTGGAATCCCCCTTCTCCTGCTGGGAGCTGATTCCGCATCACACAGGCTAAAGCCTTACAGAATACGCAAGAACAGATATGAAAAGTTTGCATGGGTACTTAAGCAGTATCCCAGCTCAGTGAAACAGTTACTTTTATGTAGGGGGGCTTTCATCCATAATCTAGTGGACAAGCATATAGATAAAATGTTAAAACAGGATTATGAAGTCTCCAACAGGTCTTAGAGCTGCTTTCATTTGTCCAGCCACTTTTAAGGATGCATTCTTCTGGGTTTGCCAAGCCTTTGCCTTAGTTGGTACTAAAAGTGGGAATACCAACACCTTGTGAATTCCTTTGAAAGGACTTCAGTTCTTGCTGCATTTTTTTGTATACTTCAGGTGGCAATACTAATTCCATATTGTAACTGCATTTAATCGAGGATCCCTTCAGTGTAATCATGCTGTTTGAGGAGACCCTAATTATATTCTTCAAGGAAGCTGATGTTGGCAGTCTTTTCAGCTGCCTTGTCAGGGAAATGAAAAGGCTTTTCTCTGTTTTCCTTTCACTTAAGGGTTACAGCATACCCATTTCATCCCTTTGGTTCCTCCAGCATTAAGAATACCTTACTGGCTGGCTAGCATTCAAGGCAGAAATCATCCATTTATATCGCTGTTTTCACAAATTATCAGTGAATTGTTGCTTATCTTGATCGCTGCCAGCCTTCTTGAAGGGTGGTTGAAATGGTTTCTTTCCCATCTAGATTGGTTCTACTCCGACGGGGGGGGAGTCATTGGCAGTTGTATGTTTTGGCTATTCAGTAATTTTAGCCCCACTCTTAACTGAGTAGCTTTCCCTGTTCCTAGGCAAGGAAGATTTTTCCTGAGATGGGGAGCCGGGGAAAATATATCAATGCTATTTCATGGTAGAAAAGTGAACTGGGCACTTACATTAGCTGTTGAGAAGTGCTGTCCTATCTTGGACTTTATTTAAACACAATGGGAAGTTTATTACTTGATTATCCTCAGTCACGGGTGGGGAAGGGAGGTCAGTTCTAGAAAGGAAATAATCTTGCATGAAATTTAGCTGTGCACTATACATCATGTCTAAGTAGTTCGTATATTTCTTCTAGGGTTCTCTTGCTACCTGCCAATTATCTGAGCCACTGCTATGGTTTATTCTGAGAGTGTTGGACACCAGCGAAGCACTGAAAGCATTCCATGATATGGGTAAGAGAATGAGATTTTTCCTCATTAAAATGTGCTTAGTATAACAACATTAGGTAAGCAAATTTAAGTGGGTCAAATATGCTTTTGCTTTCAGTGTTAAGTAGAAATCCTACCTTTTGGTTTCTTTTAGTTCCATACTTTAATGTACATTTAACTTGCTTCACTTTACTTAGGAGGTGTTCAGCTCATTTGCAACAACATGGTAACCAGTACAAGAGCCATTGTCAACACAGCAAGAAGCATGGTTTCAACTATTATGAAATTTCTTGACTCTGGTCCTACTAAGGCAACAGATAGCAGTTTGAAAGCAAGAGTACTAGCTTCTGAGCCTGATAATGCAGAAGGAATCCACAATTTTGCACCATTAGGTTTGTAATACTTCTGTTTTTTTGCCTTTAGGAGACACTAGGTTGTACTAAGACACACATTTTTAAAAATGGCAATGAGGTAGGATAGTCCGTAAACTTTATACAAGGTTATTCTTAGAATCTGAATATGCTGTTCAAATAATAATGATTTGTGTGCTGGCCTAGCCCAGAAGGTACTCATCCAGAGTCTGAGTACCAACAAGACTGGAGAGTGAAAAAGCCCATTTTGATTAAAATGAATATATTGGTCCTGGATGGGGGTTCAGATATTGTGTGGAAGTGGCAAAAGATCCCTCCAAATTTGAGTGACAGTATCAGAAGAAACTATTACAAAATGGCTATAAAATTGCAAAAAAATAAAATCAGTGCATACTTGATAGAATGAGGGTCCGTTATGCATCTTCTACTTTAGTGTTTTCAGTAATTACCTTAAGAATAGATATGAACAGTTGTTGTCTTCAAACTCACTCTACAGAGAGCTTGTAAGTAGCTGAGATCTTGCTCTAACTACATAATATATGCTACAGGTCACCTCCACATCTGTTACAAACTGCTCACTGTCAGCAGGAACTTGATGCTAAGTACAGATGGTAGTGTTTGGCACTCAAATAACTCTTCCTACTCTATTCTTAAACCAGGCAGAGATAAGAGTAATGGTTACTACATTCTTAGCTCTGCTGGGAGCAGAGAGTGGGGATTTGCAAACCAAGGTTGAAAACTTCCTTGCCAAGTTCAAAACCATGCATGTAGCAATCTTAATATTAGTTTCCTGTACTCTTTGAAAGGCCAGGGTAACAACCTTTTGTGAAACCCTTTCAGTGCCTCTAATCCAAGAAAGAGGGAGGGGAGATACTTTGAACCTTTTGTGACCTTACCAGTATCTTAAGATGGACACAGAACAGGCTGTAGTATTTTGAGGTGGACGTGCAAGACTGCTTTTAAGTCATGTGTACATAGAAATGTTGTGCATGTGTAGTGCTTGAACACTGCACTTGCGTAGGTGAGGTTTCCCTGCAAGGGGCGGGGCATGATAAACATGGAGATACCAAGTCGGATTCAGCACAGCACCTTCCCATTCTCAGCAGCTGAGGTGGGAGCTTTTCATCTAACCAGAACATTGGCCCTGGACTTTGCTAACAGGCTCCTGTCACATCCTTTTTATTTTGGCTGTGGATCTAGAAGGTTTAGGATTTTGGCTAATAGACGTCTAGCATATTTACAAGCAAAATTGCATTAGTTGTATAAGAGTTTATATATGCGCACACAAGTTATGTAAATGTATTTTAATGGAAAGACAAATTAATTTAGTAATTGCAGTGATTAAATCAGGTTGCAGTGTTGTAACCTACAACAAATCAATAATAATAGAAAAATGTTACTCTTTAGTGGCTGGTAATTTGAATACTAGTTAATACCAATTCTAAATTCAGATTACAATTATATAATAATTGTTCTTTGAAGGTTCAATCACATCAAGCAGTCCTACTGCCCAACCTGCTGAAGTACTACTTCAGGCCACTCCTCCCCACAGAAGAGCTCGATCTGCTGCATGGTCTTACATCTTTCTACCTGAGGAAGCCTGGTGTGACCTCACAATTCACCTTCCTGCTGCAGTGCTGCTAAAAGAGATACACATCCAGCCTCATCTTGCATCCCTTGCAAGTGAGTAGATTTATTAACAGTTGTGCTGAATTGAAAAACTTATAGAATATAATTTTAGAAAAAAATGTTTTCTTTGAACATAATAAAAATGGTTTAAGAACACTAACAAAAGCCCAGCAGTTTATTAGCTTTGCTTTTATTATTGAGAATCAAATGCCATTTCTTAGTTTTCTGTAGTTTGTGCTGTTTGAATTAAGGGCAAATCTACACTTAAAAAGCAGCACCAGTGCAGCTGCGCCACTGTAGTGCTTTAGCGAAGATGCTACTACGCTGATTGGAGAGCTTCTCCCATCAGCATAGTTAATCCACCTCTGTGAAAGACAATAGCTATGTCAACGGGAGAAACCCTACTGTCGACATAGTAAGTGCTGTTTGCACCGGGGATTAGGTCGATATAACTGCAATTTTCCATCCCTCACCCTGAGCAATGTTGTTACACCAATGTAAGTCTGTAGTGTAGACAAAGCCTGAGTGCATGGCTTGCTGCTCTTCTAGTTCTGCCTCCCTTGTCTGTGGTGAGTTGGTAGGAGAGGCCCTTGCATTTCATAAGGAATCAGTTTACATATTGCTTGTTTTCTTAGTTTCTGGCTCCAAATGTTAATTCTCCTGATGCCTCAGACTGGTTTCTCTGGAGCATCCTACAGGGCCTATTAAAGCCTTCGTGATGGCTGCTTTGTTTTGTGATGTTAGACACGTTCAGTTTTAATGGATTAGTCACTGACCTGATGACACTCTCTCTCTCTCTCTCTCTCTCTCTCTCTTTCCCCCCTGGGTCCCTAATGTTGCTTCATTTATACTGGCAAAACTGCATTTTTTTGGCCAGTTTAGCTTATTTGCCTAGTAGGGCTGGAATAAGGTATACCAGCAGAAGCACAGTTTTGCCAGCACGAGCTTCATACACACTTGTGATTTTAGAATACCGGTATAGCTATACCAGTAAAGTGCTCCTGGTGTAGACCTAACCTGAATAGGCAGGGCACCCTATCCCTTCTTAATTAGTTTACTCCCCACTCTTTTTGAAATAAAGTGCACAAATCACACTTTGGATATAGATAAAAGTATTAAATTAACATGAAACTTATGGTTGTATTTTCCCTCTCAGCCTACACAGTTTGTTAATTTTAATTATTCTGAACTGTCTCTCTTAGGCTCTGTCTACATTGCATACCTTACAACAGCGCAGTATGCTGTGTAGCCACTCTTAGTGGCCGAGAGAGAGCTCTCCCAGCGACAAAATAAAACCATCCCTAATGAGAGGCAATAGCTTCATCAAAGGGAGAGCATCTCCCACTGACAAAGCACTATCCACATTGGTGCTTTTTGTTAAAAGTTTTGTCATTCAGCAGGGTGTGGGTTTTTTGTTTTGTTTTTTTTCTGTTTGTTTTTTGAGTGTTAATCACACATCAGGGTGCCATGCTTCGAGGGGAGAAGGGAGCATCTCTGTATCTCCAGGGCAGGGGTCCCCCTCCTCCTGCTCCACTGCTGCTCTTGGCCCTCCTCTCTGCCAGTGGAACCACCCCTAGCCAAGCTACTCCACTGCACAGAGGCTGATGTTGGGGGTGTCTACATGCCCATTCACACCTCTGCACACACTCGCTCTCCCACACACACTTCCCTCCAACATTCAAAAATATTTAAGCAAATGGTATTCTGTTTAACTGTGTGATTAAAACTGCGATTAATTGACTATTTTTAATTTCTCAATTAATCATGATTATTTTTTAATCATTTTACGGCCCTAAATAAAATTTTAAACCCTGTTTTCTTTCTCTGTAGCTTGCCCTTCATCAGTATCTGTTGAAGTAAGTGCAGATGGGGTGAATATGTTACCTTTGTCAACTCCTGTTATCACAAGTGGTCTCACATATATAAAAATCCAGCTTGTAAAAGCTGAAGTGGCCTCAGCAGTTTGCCTTCGACTTCATCGCCCCCGAGATGCTAGCACATTAGGCCTTTCTCAGATTAAATTGTTAGGCCTCACAGCCTTTGGAAACACATCGTCTGCAACAGTTAACAATCCATTCCTTCCTTCTGAAGATCAAGTGTCTAAAACAAGGTATGTTTATCAATAGTTGCAAGAAATGAGAGCTATCCATGCTTTTCATCCTTTCTTTATGAAGCCTTTTATGTCTCTAAGGCAGAAGTCCCAGGTAGTGAACTGAATTCTCAGATTGTCAGCGTTTCTCTATAATCAACATCAATAGTGTCCATTTTAACTCTTTTAGAAAATTTGGCTTTTAACAATACAAGCAAGGATTAAAAATAAATTTAAGAAATTAAATGTATTGCATTTTAAAGTCAACTGGTAATAAGGAATTTACTAACCTTTAGAAAAAAGGGTTGATAGTTTCTATTGGAAAATTTAAGCTGCATTAGTGAGACATCATAATAGAATTTTTGGTTTGGTGGAAATTTAAAATTTTCTTTTTTTAATTTTGGGTTGAACTGAAAATGAATTTTTTTGAAATTTTTAGTGAATCAGTCTAAAAATTTTGAGTTGGATCAAAACAAAACATTTACCTTAAATTTCATCAAAATAGAAATTATTTTGTCAAAAAGCAATGGAGAACTAGATTCACAAAATGACATGGGTGACAAGTCCCATAACCTTTAGCCCAATACTTAGGGAAGGCACATGGGATGTTGGAAGACTTGGGTTCAGTTCTCCCTCTACCTGATGTAGAGCTTGGGTCTCCCACCTTCCAAGAGAATGCCCCAGCCCCTGGACTAGGAAGTATTCTCTTATAGGTCCATCAGTCATTGATGCAATGGTACTTAAACTTCGATGTCTCATCCTAGGTGAGTGCTCTACCCATCAGGCTATAGAGTTATTCTTACTCTTTCTCTGGCTCATTGACTATTCATTGTTGTTATGAAGGTTTAGGAATTGCCTCGATGATCCCAGGAAACTTGGGATTTTTTCTAATATAGTTTTGATTTGAATTGTCTTTCAAATTTTAAAGTAACTTAGGTGAAGAAATAGGAAAACTAAATTTAAATTAGATACATAAAGAAGACTTCTGTAAGCAAAGGGCAAAGGATGATTCAGTTAACTGTGAAGCAATTTTCATAAATTTAGAAAAGCTAAATATGCTAGCCAAATTTTGCTATTACATTTTATGTGTAATTTTAGTTCATCATGTACTGTTCATGCAATGAAAAACTTATATATAATATAAAAAAACAAGAGTGCAGAGTTAAGTTGTCTGCAACCTCATCTTTTTCAGGTTAATTGCTTTAAATGGAATTGGTTATTTGTTCAAGATGAACATTCTTAAGTTTTTAATATTGGATGTTAAATTTTATATTTTAAAAGAAAAATAATAGAAGAAACAGACTAAGTATAAACAAAATGTGTTACAAAATGTACATCAAATGAGAGAGGGCTCCAAAATATACAGCAAATGAGATCTGTTAAGGCTCACTGTAATCTGTGATAGCACTTATCTTAATTTATTATAGATTTCCTGACAAATTTCATAATTTATCTCCTCCTGGTTCAGGCTAACTATATTAGCAAAATGATAAAATTGCACATGTAAGCACTCAAAATAATTTTTTTTTAAAGTGCAGAAATGAAGTTGTAGGCATACGTTTAACTCTGTAACAGTACAGTCTTTAATAATGTTTGTATACTGTTGCTCTAATACAGTATCATTCATTTCACCTTGCAGTGCCTATTACAGTACTATCCAATCGCAGATATTTATACTTTTCTTCCTGTTGTACTTCCCATCTATAAAGGTGTTTACTTGACTTAAGGTTGAGATACATCGTAATTATGACATACACTAACTCATTCTAGCTTTTTTGTTTACTATTTCAGTATTGGATGGTTAAGATTATTGCATCACTGCCTCACTCACATAAGCGATTTAGAAGGAATGATGGCTAGTGCTGCAGCACCCACTGCCAATCTGTTGCAGACATGTGCAGCCTTACTGATGTCACCATACTGTGGTATGCATTCTCCAAACATTGAGGCTGTGCTTGTAAAAATTGGGCTGCAGTCCACTAGAATAGGCCTAAAACTGATTGACATTCTTCTAAGAAATTGTTCCGCATCTGGGAGTGATCCTGCAGGTGAGAATGTATTGCTTTGCTTTCTTAGCTTTTTTTAAAATATTTGTCATTCTAAATCTTGCAGTTTCTTTTGTGGTTCATGTAAATGTGTAAGTAGTTGGTTGAAATTTACAAATTAAAGTGCCGAATCAAAATCTTAAAATTGCACATCACACCATAATTTTATGTGGTATACAGTGCTGTGCTTTTGAGTGTCAATGAGGAGGCTCTACCACAGGGGTTCTCAAGTGGGGTTGGTTACACAGTTGTAGCGACAGCCCGAAGTCCACATTATATTAAATAAAATTGCCTCCCCTTTTTTTAATTTATAAGGGAGGGGTCACACTCAGAGACTTGCTATGTGAAAGGGATGACCAATGCAAAAGGTCTAAAACCACTGCCCTAGCACTTAATTATCCTTCAGTGGTACAGCAGGATTACCAACACAAACAAATCCAGAGTATAAATAAAAGAATGCAATCAGATTAAACATCAGTTTCAGCAAATAATCAGATAAATATGCTTGGATAAATATTCAGGACACAGGAACTGCAATAGCACAGGTGTATATAAAATCCCAGTTACAAACTGCGTGTTAAGGAATAGTTAAGGCTGAGAGTATGTCTGAGTAATTTAAAATAAATTTCGGGAATGTTGTGATTATCACATAACTAAGCCTTGTTAAACCGAGGGAATTGAGAGTTATGGCTTAATTTATTGAAATTATTTTTTTAACTTGTTTGGATTTTTTTTAAAACATAACCTAATTCTCAATTGCCTGCGTGTAAAACTTGATTATGGAATTATTGCAACATTCCTGTTATGTTTTACCTTGAATTACTCATTCATTAATGTACATGACCATTAAATAAACCCAAAGAGATGGTTATCACATGATATTTCTAATGGTCAGAGGATTTAGTATCAACTTGAAATCACTTCTTATTTTCAACTTTCAGGGTCAGAATCACCCATACACTGTGGTTGCTTTGTGCCCCTTTTGTAAAACAGCCAGAGTATACTGGCTGGTAAACCTGGATTTACAGTTCCTTGGCATTGACTGTGCAACCCAGAATAGCCAGAATATACACCCAGTTTTCTCCTCTTGCTGCAAGTAAATAGGTCTGGTGATAGAGTTTAAAAAAAAATTTAAGTATTAATGGTCACTTTTGCTGTTTATATTTTAGCTGAATGTTTCTGTCAGCAGAGGCTAGTGTATAGATTTCTTTTCTTCAGAGAAACTCAAGGAGTAGCCCACTTTAAAAATGGCTGCCATCTCCTATTCTGAATAGGATTTAAATCACATCCTATCCTCGTTAACATGCCCTGTTTCAAAATGGCCACTAAATGTCATTGTTCTCAGTAGAAGGGAAGCTAAGATGCTTCAAGGTAAGATGACAGAGTTCCCTATCCTGTCAGGAAGTGAAGAAGAGCACTTTGAGGAGCAGGTTATGGTGGTGGACTGTTTTGCTGAGAATATCCTGTGGCCTCAGTCTCATGAAGAGCAATAATCTCAAAATGGATACCTACCTGAGGACTGCAAGTGGTCTCACTATTACTGAGAGCAATAGAATGTGTCAGTCATTTTGGAAGAGGGAATATCTTTTATTACATTTGCTGAAGAAACTCTGTTGTGAAGAATAACAAGAAATTACTATCACTACTTAAAAAATCATTAAATACGATACGTGCAGAAGATTTTAATGAGTTCTAACAATATGGGAAGTTTAAAGAATGGTATTCCACTTCAGAGGTAACTTAGAACAAAGTGACTACATTGTAAAGAACCAAATTTTAATAGATAAACTAATGAATTTACTTGTAAATTCTCAGAACATTTTCTGAGTACTCACAGGTGGTATGGGGGAGGACATATGGTATTCTTTATGTCTTGAGATTGAATCCTTGCTTTAAATGCAAAACTAACTCAATCCTAGTATTGAGTTATAGTACACTTGCTTCTGTAATTGTGTCCCACGGGCACTTTTAAAAACAAAAAAATTAAATGAGTACTTTTACTGTTAATTTTTTTCCTTTTGTGTGTGTGGCAAGATTTGAATAGCCCTTTACTTTTTGGAAGACTGAATGGCCTGTCTTCTGACTCTACAATAGACATTCTCTATCAGCTGGGAACAACTCAGGACCCTGGAACAAAAGACAGGTAAAATAATTATTTGAATTGTTAATGTCTTTTAAGTATTAAAATAATTGTTTAAAAATGGATTACTTAGAGTTTTCTCATTATGCTAAAACATACTTTTCTTGTATCCAGTTTGAAATATCATATGAGCACAGAACTATAAAGAACCTTCTAGTTTTACATTTTCCCTATCTTTGCATTTTCTTCAAAGAATGCTTAGTAAACTGGGGACAAGAAAATATACTTTTTAATATGGCTAAATGTAAATGTATGTATCTTGGAACAAAGAATGTAGCCCATACTTCTAGGATGGGAGACTCTATCCTGGGAGGTAGTGATGTGGAAAAAGATTTGGGGGTCATGGTGGATAATAAGCTGAACATGAGCTCCCATTGTGGTGATGTGGCCAAAGAACTAATGCGATGCTTGGATGCAGTGAAATCTCGAATAGGACTGGAGAGTTTTTATTTTACCTATGTATTTGGCACTCGTGCCGCTGTTGCTGGAATACTTCATCCATTTTTGGTGCCCACCATTTAAGAGGGATAGTTGATAAATTGGAAAGGGTTCAGAGAAGAGCCATGTTGCTGATTTAAAAAATTAGAAAATATGCCCTATAGTAATGGACTCAAAGAACTCATTCTGTTTAGCTTAAGAAAGAGAAGGCTAAGAAGTGACTTGATTACTGTCTGAGTATCTACATGAGGAATAAATATTTAATAATGGGCTCTTCAGTCTACCAAATAAAGATGTAACACATCCAGTAGCTTGAAGTTGAAGCTGGACAAATTCAGACTAGAAATTAGGGGTACATTTTTAACAGTGAAAGTAATTAATCATTGGAACAATTTTATCAGGGGTTGTGATGGATTCTCCATCGCTGACACTTTTTGTGGGTTTTTTTGTTTTTGTTTTTTTTTTAATCCAAGATGGAATGTTTTTTCTGAAAGAGCTGTTCTAGGAATCATTTTGGGGAAATTCTATGGCCTGTGTTGTTTAGGAGGTGAGACTAGATCAGTGGTTCCTGCTGGTCTTGAAATCTCTGAACCTGTGAAACCCCTTTCTTCCTTCTGCTTAAATTAGCTATTACTTACAGGTGTTTAGGTAATTTTTCTTCCATACTGATAAGGATGCAATAGCTCTGTTGCTTCCCCTATGTTCTGCTCCCAAAGTTTGAGTTTTCCCCATACACTGTGTAGTTATAAAATTACAAATATTTACAATTTAAAACAAATTTTAAAATCACTTGGTTTTTTTTAATTATTGCCAAGTCCTGAATTAAGTCTTCTGTGATTCTCCTGCAATGGTTAGTGACATCCCAGGTATTACAAATGGGGCAGCTAGCTGATCTGTTTTATAGGTTCCTACTGCTGATTGATCTTCTGTTATAACATGCTACGCATTTTTGCCTTCTAGAATTCAAGCCCTGCTGAAGTGGGTCAGTGATTCTGCAAGAGCAGCTTCCATGAAAAAAAATGTCCGGATCAGTTATATCTGCCCAAACAGCTCAACAAGAGAGTATGGTCTCTTGATGCCATCTCCTTCCCATTTGCACTGTGTAGCAGCAATTTTGTGGCATAGCTATGAGCTACTTGTAGAATATGACTTACCAGCATTGCTGAACAGAGAGCTCTTTGAGTAAGTAATGCAAGTAAAATATTTCACTATATGCAGTCTGTAACTTCTGTTTTTCATTTATTAAAAGATGATAGGCATTTTGCTGTTTCCATGTGCAAATAGTAGAATACTAATTTATATGGTGCTTAATATATTATGGGTAATGAAAAGGTACTGTACTACCGAGAAAGCCAGAGAGGTGACTATAAATAACATATTCTAAAATTATTTGGTAGTAACTGTAATAGGTGACCAAATTATTCATTTACTCCATTTACTTTTCTTTCAGTATCTGTGACATCATTAAATGGCTTTTGTGGCCTTATTTTTAATATACATCGTTTCTGAAGCTTCTTATTAAACAATTTGTGTGTTTTTATAGTTATCATCAAGATCCAACATTTGTTTTCATATCTGGGGCCACAGTTCACGTACAACAATGTAGAAATATTGTAGTGCAATTGCAGTATAGTAAATCTCCAATATTAAGAAGATTGAGTTTCTCAAAGAGCCATATCCTTATATTTAAAACAAGAAATGAAATTTTACGTTTTAATTAGTGAACTAAATTTTTTCTGTAGTTGACATTTTTAAATGGAAAAGCTAGAAAATGTTCTTTTGTGGACAGCCCAAGTAATCAAGTTGGAATTCAGCGTACTTGTTTAGCCAGACCATGCCTGAGTTGCTGATTACAATAACCACTTATTTCAGGATTATCTTCAAATTTAAAAACCTAATTAATATGATCAGAATTTTTTAAAAAACAAAATAAGTATTATCTTGGCTAGCAACCACAATATGTTGGGTAATGTGCAAGCAGAAAGGAAGACACAACAGTTTTAAAAGCTGTAACAGGACTGGATGCAACGAAGTTTCTCAGATGAGGAACATAATTATTAAAAGTGTATCTATCTCATAGGCTGGGTCCAGTCCATGCATGACAGAAGTACATCTTGGAAACTGTATTTTGGCAACTAACCAAATACTGAGTAATTTTCAAATGCAAAGTGGTAAAATCAGGTTTTCATGGGAAAACTGTGCATGTTCTCCAGTGCTTAATCTATATAGAAAGAGGTGCTTGAGCTCAAGCAATAATGATTTGGTTCTCTGAATAGCATGACCTTGCATGTGAATTAAGGGCCAAACTCACTAGTACACTCTGGTGCCTTTAGACCGCTCTAGTGTTGCAAAGTAGCTGTAAATCCATCCTAACTGACCAATACTCACTGCTCTTTTGTGCTACTGTACTGTGCTGGTGAAACTTCCCTTAAATTTATAGTTAAAATTAAAACGTTTGTGGTTGATAGTATTTTCAGATCACTCAGGATAGCATTCTTTTTGGGGGCGTTAGGTATTCATGTATGACATCTTCAGTATAAAATCCAAGGAAATTCTCAGATAAAAACTACTTTTTGATGGAGTTATAGCTGGGGTATATATCTATAGTTTAAGGGTAAAAAATCGTGGCTATAAGCATGTTAAGGTATGTAAATGCCCAGTTAAGGCACTCAAACAATTTTAACTGCCCTGTAGTGATGCCATGCAGTAATCATACCATCAGGATTGAGGATTTTTAGTTTATTTGGTCCCAGTTTAGATTAAACTAATTTTTAAATGAACATTAGTTTTTCTTCTTTTTTCCCCCTCATGGATCTCTGGGGCTGACTTGAGGTTGTTTTTCATGATCTATTATTTTCATACTTGAACAGGATAATAGGGTGATAAATAATAGCCCGCATGGATTTGCCAAGAACAAATTATTCCAAAACAACCTAATTTCTTTCTTTGATTGTTTTACAGTCCTAGTAAATTGGGGGGAAGCAGCGGACATGGTATATCTTGATTTTAGTAAGGCTTCTGACACAGTCCCACAAAACATTCTCATAAATGAGGAAAATGTGGTCCAGATGAAATGACTGTAATTACTGCACAACTGGTTGAAAAAGATACTCAGGAGTAGTTATCAACGGTTCACTGTCAAAACTAGGAGGAAACGTATCTAATGGGGAACTGCAGGGGTCTGTCCTGAGTCGGGCAGTATTGATCATTTTCATTAATGATACTCTCCACTCCATTATCCTACTTATTAGGGAGTAGGAGGTATTGCATGCACTTTGAAGGACATGATTACAATTCAAAACAATCCTGACAAATTAGAGAATTGGTCTGAAATCAGTAAGATTAAATTCAATAAAGACAAGTGCAAAGTCCTACACTTAGGCAGGAAAAATCAAATGTATAACTACAAAAGGAGGAATAATTGGCTAGGATGGGAGGCAGGAAGAGAGAACCTGGCTAGGCTTCCCCAGACCCAACACATGGCTCCAGCAGTTATCTTCTCCACTTACTTAAGAATAAGTCTTCTGCTGATGCCAGGTAATGTCACTAGTCATGTAGCTCAAGCTAAGCTGCAGTGTTGAAGGCTCAATGTTCGAGCAGTACAGATTGACAATTTTCAGTGTGGAGGTGTTAGCTACATATAATTCATTTTTACTGTTTTCCTTTAAAAAAACAAAATCAAACAAAAAACCCTATGTTAAGATAGTTAGCTGCAAAGTCAAGTATTCAGTTAGGAAATGCTACATTTATGATTGCTTGTGCAATTTAATTCAGCCTTCTTGTTCATATGCATTCTGATATTCTTTAATCACATGGCCACATACTATTTTCTCTCCTTCCTGCCCCCTCCAAGACCCCACCTATTGGCTTATAAGTAGCTATTTAAACATGGAAATAATAGAAAATTTCATAGGGAGTCAATGTAAGGAAATTGATATAGCTGTGTTTAGTTAATTAAGTCCTTTTAAGAACACGAGTTATCCTCTAGGTCAGCGTATCTCAACCTTTTTGATACCAGGGACCGCCTTCCTCAGCTCTGTCAGGGAGGTCTCAGGGACCAGAACAGGTCCACGGACTGGTCATTTAGAAACACTGCTCTAGATAATTACAGCTGTAAGAACTTGAAAACAAAAACTTACGTTAAATTTTGAAAAATTAAAACAACAACTGAAAAATCTGTCTGGTTGCCAGGCTTAGTGCATTGGTTAGTATTCTGGAGACTGTAGTAAGAAGTTGTTTACAAAACATGAGTACACTTTATTTATAGACTTTAAAATGGAGCTGTTTTTGTATATGTCTTTGGGTACATACACGTATAATTCTAAATTACAAGTTCTTCTTCGAGTGCTGGTTCATATGCGTATTTGACTATGGGTGCATATTTTCTCCATGTGCACAGAGTCAGAATTCTTTGAAAGTAGTGTCTGTTGGTCTGTCCATGAGACTTCGGTTTCCTCATGCCTCCAACTGAGGAGATAAAGGGCAGAGCAGACCAACAGTCTTTCCAACTCCTTCTTACAGCTGCATGACCTGGGTCAGACCCTCTAGTCTCCAGCGCTTCATCTTCCTCTTTATTGTTCAGTCTGCATATATGTGGTATGTATAGTTTGTGAATAGTTCAGAATTTCACTCTAACGCTAAAACTTAACTAAAACTATAGTCATCTATCCCAACCTTCTCGTTCCTGGTATCCTGTTATGAGTATTGGACTCCAGGCTTCGAAATCTGTGCTTCTTTGCTCACACCTTCTCAGTCAGCAAAAACCACCAATGCTGCCTATACTTCCTCAGTGAAGCTCATATCATGGCAAGATGCAGTATCTGCCACACTTTGCCCAGTTGTACTCTTGAAGAGCACAAATTTTGTCTCAAAAAGCACCTTGTAGAGAGCCAGTCTTGAAGGAGCAGTCGAACTCAGGCCAGGCCCCACCTCTTCCCATACATCAGCCTGACTCAGCAAAGAATGTGCCTCCTGCCACAAGATCCAGCTTAGGAGCAAGGAAATCTACTCCCACAGATCCCAAGTCGGGATCTTGTTGGAATGATGTGGAGCACTTTCATAAATGTAAGAGCAAGTCATCCTCTAAGTCCTCTTCAGAGAAATCTGGTTCAACCATGCCTAAGCCGAGCAAGTCTTCCTGCTCAGCCCGTGAGGATTTAGAACATCCTAAGTCTGAGTCGTGACAAGAAGTCCTACAAATCCAGGGCTTTGTCATTACAGGACCGCACTTTGGCAGCAACCATACCTCCGGTATCAATCATAGACTTTAAGATCAGAAGGGACCATTATGATTGTCTAGTCTGACCTCCTGCACAACGCAGGCAACAGAATCTCACCCACCCATTCCTGTAACACATCCCTAGCCTATGTCTGAGCTATTGACGTTTTCAAATCGTGGTTTAAAGACTTCAAGATGCAGAGAATCTTTCAGCAAGTGACCCATGTCCCATTCTGCAGAGGAAGGTGAAAAACCCCCAGGGCCTCTGCCAATCTGCTGTGGAGGAAAATTCCTTCCCAACCCCAAATATCGCGATCAGCTAAACCCAGAGCATGTGAGCAAGACTCACCAGCCAACACCCAGGAAATAATTCTCTGTAGTAACTCAGATCCCACCCCATGTAACAGCCCATCACAAACCGTTGGGCATATTTACCACAAAGATCAATTAATTGCCAAAATTAGCCTATCCCATCATACCAGCCCCTCCATAAACTTATCAAGCTTGTCTTGAAGCCAGATATGTCTTTTGCCCCCACTGCTCCTCTTGGAACACTGTTCCAGAACTTCACTCCTCTGAATGGTTAGAAACCTTCAGCTAATTTCAAGTCTAAACTTCCTGATGGCCAGTTTATATCCATTTGTTCTTGTGTCCACATTGGTATTGAGCTTAAATAATTCCTCTCCCTCCCTGGTATTATCCCTCTGATATATTTATAAAGAGAGCAATCATATCTCCCCTCAGCCTTCTTTTGGTTAGGCAAACAAGCCAAGCTCTTTGAGTCTCCTTTCATAAGACAGGTTTTCCATTCCTCGGATCATCCTAGTAGCCCTTCTCTGTACCTGTTCCAGTTTGAATTCATCCTTCTTAAACATGGGAGACCAGAACTGCACACAGTATCCAGATGAGGTCTCACCAGTGCCTTGTATAACGGTACTAACACCTCCTTATCTCTACTGGAAATAACCTCACCTGATGCATCCCAAGACCGCATTAGCTTTTTTTCACAGCCATATCACATTGGCGGCTCATAGTCATCCTGTGATCAACCAATACTCCAAGGTCCTTTCTCCTCCTCTGTTACTTCCAACTGATGCCGTCCCCAGCTTATAACAAAAATTCTTGTTATTAATCCCCTAAATGCATGACCTTGCACTTTTCACTATTAAATTTCATCCTATTACTATTACTCCAGTTTACAAGGTCATCCAGATCTTCCTGTATGATATCCCGGTCCTTCTCTGTATTGGCAATACCTCCCAGCTTTGTGTCATCCGCAAACTTTATTAGCACATTCCCACTTTTGTGCCAAGGTCAGTAATAAAAAGATTAAATAAGATTGGTCCCAAAACTGATCCTGAGGAACTCCACTAGTAACCTCCCTCCAGCTGACAGTTCACCTTTCAGTATGACCTGTTGTAGTCTCTCCTTTAACCAGTTCCTTATCCACCTTTCAATTTTCATATTGATCCCCATCTTTTCCAATTAACTAATAATTCCCATGTTGGAACCTGTATCAAATGCCTTACTGAAATCAAGGTAAATTAGATCTACTGTGTTTCCTTTGTCGTAAAAAAAAATCTGTACTTTACCTCTTCTAGAAGAGATCAGGTGATTTGGCATAGCTACCTTTTGTAAAAAACCATGTTGTATTTTTGTGTTTACTTCATTAAAGACATTAAAGAGGTCTCTATCCATATCCAAATCAGATCCCGGCGGTCTGTAGCACACCCCAAGCACTATCTCAGGGGAAGCTCTAGTAGCTTTTTTACCCAGCGTGATTTTTACCCAGACAGACTCCGTCTTATCTATTCCATCACTTCTTATTTCATTACAGTTCACCCCATCATTGACGTACAAGGCTACTCCGCCACCTTTGCCTTTCTTCCTGTCTTTTCTAAACAGCACATAGCCTTCAATACCCGTACTCCAGTCATGAGTACTATTCCACCAGGTTTCTGTTATCCCTATAATATCCGGTTTTACTTCCTGCACCAGTAGCTCCAGTTCCTCCATATCCTCATTCCCATTTATCATCCTACCATTATCCCTAAGCTCCTCATTAAAGACTGAGGCCAAGTATTTGTTTAGATATTGGGCCATGCATAGATTATCCTTAACTTCCTCTCCATCCTCAGTGTTTAGTGGTCCCACTTCTTCTTTCTTTGTTTTCTTCTTATTTATATGGCTATAGAACCTTTTCGTATTGGTTTTAATTCCCTTTCCCCAACTCTACATGGCTTTTGGCCTTTCTCACTTTATCTCTGCATGTTCTGATATCAATAAGGTAGCTTTCCTTGCTGATCACTCCCATCTTCCACTCCTTGTAGGCTTTTGGCTTTTTCTTAATCACCTCTCTGAGATGCTTGCTCATCCAGCTTGGTTTACAATTACTGCCTATGGATTTTTCCCCCTTTCTTGGGATTCAGACTTCTGATGATTTCTGCAACTTTGACTTGAAATAATTCCAGGCGTCCTCTGCCTTTAGATCCACAAGTTTTTCAGTCCAATCCACTTCCCTAATTAATTTCCTTCTTTTTTTAAGTTAGCCCTTTTGAAATCAAAAACCCTAGTTACAGATTTCTTTATCCTTCTATTTAGTTTGAACCGAATTAGCTCATGATCGCTCGAACTAAGGTTGTCCCCTACAACCATTTCTTCTATGATGTCTTCATTACTCACCAAAACCAACTCTAAAATGGCATCCTCTCTTGATGGATCAGCAACTACTTAGTGAAGGAATCCATCAACTATCGCATCCAGGAAAATCTGAGCCCTATTATTTTTATTACTAGCACTTGTCCTCCAGGCTATATCTGGGAAGTTAGTCTCCCATGATCACACAATTCCCATTAGTATTTACTTCATTAAAAACATTTAAAGAGGTCTCTATCCATATCCAAATCAGATCTCGGTGGTCTACAGCACACCCCAAGCACTATTCCAGGGGAGGCTCTAGTAGCTTTCTTCCCCAATGTGATTTTTGCCCAGACTGACTCTTATCCATTTCATCACTTCTTATTTCAGACCATCTGAACTATGCCTTCCCTCCCTTGCCATTCCTAATACAGGTCTTACAGAAAATTAGACATGCCAAGCCACAAGTCATGCACAGGAGACAATAAGGACAATAAGGATTTCGTCTTGGTAGTTGATCAACTTTCCACCCTTTTCCAATCTCCTGACTCATGGGAAGGACAGAATCAAACATTCTACTCCCTAGGTACTGCATCTCAAGCCTGGGTTTTTGGATGGATGTCAACTCTAGATTGTTCATGCTCTTAAGCAGTATGAAATCTTTTCTGTTATTGGCATCCTATCTTCTCTCTTGTCAAAGTGACCAGTCTCTTCATTAACTCTTTACAGGTCCACCTGGCAACACTCAGTGTGTACCACTCACCTTCACAGGGATATTCCATTTTTGCTTACCTAGTAGCCGATTTTGGAAAGCCTAATCAGAACCTTTCCACCAGTCAGGAGACCTTCTGCTCAGTGAAATTTAAGCCCTGTTCTTTCAGTACTTACTAAACCTCTCTTCAACCACTAGCTCCATGTTCCATGTCTCTCCTATCTATGAAGGTTGCCTTCCTTGTGGCCATAACATCAGCCAGAAGAGTGGGTGGCCCTGGAGTACTGATAGCAGATCTAATTTATACCATATTCCATAAAGACACAGTCTCATTCCATTTATATCCTAAGTTCACTCCACCCAAGTAGTTTGTTTCACCTTACCCAGTCAATCCACTTACCTGTTTTTATCTGAAACAGCACTCATCCAAGGAGGAGAGGCATCTTTATGCCAGGACTTAAATTCAGCGGGAGCCCGCCGGAGCAGAGCTCCGATAAATATTTCAGATCCACGGGAGCCCTTGGCGTGCCCCCCCACTCCTTCCCCGGGCTATAGCCTATAGAATTTAGAAAGTATAAGCCCTGTTTCATGCCCATGATGTATGGCAAACCTTACATCTGAAAAGGACAAAGCCAATCAGAATATCACCAACGCTGGTCCCTGCTGTAGCAGAATGAGTCCAAGGTCACTATATCCTCTCAGAGGATCTCTAAATGGATCATGAGCTGTGTCTTCTGCTGTCATTTGTCACATCTTTCTCCCCATTATGGGATGAGGGCTCGTTGTACAAGAGCACAATTGTATGGCTTCAAGAAATACTTTTGACACTTGAAAAGCAGTATATAGAGTTCCTTTCACACATTTGTGAGACATTATGGTCTAGCACTGAACTACTCCCCTGATGCATCCTTTGGGACAGCGGTCTTTCAGATGGTTCTGCTGCTTGCATCTTTGCAACCTCCCTCCTACTTAAGTACTGTTTGACAATCACCCACAATGGAACACACACAGAGACCAGCACTCAAAGTGAAAGTTGCTTAACTTATAGTAACAGGAAGTTCTTTGAGATCTGTGGTCCCCATCTGTATTGCATTACCCACCCTCTTTCCCCTCTGTTTCAGATTGTAACAGGATTTTTCGTAGAGAAGGAACTGGAAAGGTGGTTAGTCCATTCAGCTCCTTATCTCCTCGATTGCAAGCATGAGGAGAGCAAGGGATCATGCATACATCAAAGGATGCTGCTTTCAAAGAATTCTCTAACTCTGGGCACATGGAGCACATACCTACCCACAGTGGAATACAGATAGGGTCCATGCGTCTCAAAGAACCTCCAGTTACTATAAATAGAGCTCTACCAAATTCACAGCCGTGAAAAACACATCACAGACAGTGAAATCGGTCTTTTATGTACTTTTACCCTATACTATACAGATTTCAAAGGGGGTTCGCAGTATTGCCTCCTTTACTTCTGCGTTGCCTTCAGAGCTAGGTGGCTGGACAGAGCCCAGCTTTGAAGGCAGCGCCGCAGCAATAAAAGTAGTAATACCATACCATGCCATCCTTATTTCTGCACTGCTGCTGACAGTGGCACTGCCTTCAGAGCTAGGCTCTTAGTCAGCAGCTGCAGAGCTTTCTGCAGCTGGGGGAGGTTTCTGGAGCTGAGTCTGACATGGCCCCAGGAGTGGCCTCTGCAGGGGACGAGGAAGTCCTGTCCCTCACTAGTCCGTCCAGGACCAGCAGTTAGATCTGACATACGATAGGAACCCTCAGCCAGGGCACCCACAGCTCTGCCCTTCCCTGGCTCTGGGTCCAGCGCCCCAGTACTTGGGAGTTAAAGGTGCCTTGGGCTGGTTGTGTTGGTGTGTGTGTGTGTGTGTGTGTGTGTGTGTGTCTCCATCCGTGTGAGAGAGAGAGAGTCGGGGAGGTGACCATGGACCCCTTCGCCCCTCAACCACGGCACTCTGGGCGCTCACTCACCTACAAGGCCAACCCTCCCACCCCCAGAAGAAGTGAGGACCCCTCCATACTGTGCCACCCTCACTTTTGTTGGCGGCAGTGCTGCCTTCAGAGTCAGGCGCCCAGTCAGTAGCTGCTGATCTCCAGCTGCCCAGCTCTGAAGGCAGTGCTGTGGCCAGAAACGGCGCAGAAGTAAGGATGGTAATACTGTGACTCCCACCATAATTCCTTTTTGGGTGGGGAGCCCAACGGCTATAACACTGTGAAATTTCACAATTAAGTATCTGAAACTGTGAAATTTATGATTTTTAAAATCCTATGACTGTGAATTTGGTAAGGCCCTAACTATAAGTTAAGTCATTTTCTCATATATTGACTAATGTCAGCATAACTAAATAGACTCAGTCCAGGTGAATCTGCCCATAAATCTCCCACAATCATCCTCATCCATAAGCCTCAATTGACAGGGCATTGTATAAAGCTCTTCTGTAATGCCAAAAGACTTAGAGTCTGGATTAACAGAAAAGCGAGTCCTATAATTGAGCCCTTCCTCTATTAAGAGCATATTGCCTTTACTCACCACACATTCAAATCTTTGAACTGTTATCAAGATGATTAGTTCTGATTTCAATTGTCATGGCACAGGATAGTGAGAGAGTCTGTTTCTCTAGTAACTGGTACCATAAATCTGAAATACTAAGAAGAAAAGTCAACAATACTGCCACCATTTTAAAGTACAAAATTTATCTCATGACAGATTATATTAATCCAAAATTATTTATCTTCTTTTGTTTTTCATCAAGCCTTAACTTTTTCTCTTAAATTTTTCCTTTGATTCATTTTTTTTGTTTCCATTTGTTTTTTTTCCCTCTTCTCTCATTTCCATTTTAATGTTTTTATTTTGGTGCATAGATACTACTTTATTTTTAAGGCACCAAACAACCTAGATAGAAAGGGATACTTTCTCCTCTTTTCATTTATTATGAAATTGCCTAGAGCATTTCAGGTGGACAGGACTTTGTAGTGACTGTTTAGCAGGCAGGTGATTGGTGATCAAAGAGGAAAAATGATTATAGAATCTCACTAAGCCACAAGTTATGCAGGCTACTAGTTGAACAGTGTTTTCCCTTAGATATCTGACACCTAATTGCATGTATCATCTTTCAGGGTAGACATGAAATGAATCCTCCATCTATGACAGGAGTAAAAGTGGACTCTAATTTCAATTTGTAGGTAGTTGAAATTATCCTTATCCAATAAGATCTGAAATACTAGTACTGAAATGGGATCTAGAGTATATCTACTGTGTGGAGAGTCAGATCATTTTAGGCACGAGTGTGCTATAGTGTGAGAGAGAATGAAACTCAGCTATGCTTTTTTTAAAATAATTTGTCTACTTTGAAATAAATTATGTAAGTAATTAGTGATACAGTCCAGTGGTGTACTAATGGCATTTTCAAAAGTGGATGAGTAATTTAGGAGCACAAGTCCCATTGACTTCCTTGACCATTAAAAGCAGCTCTTCTGTAGTTTGTCTGCAGTCAAAGGATATGCATTCTTTTGAATGGTTCTAGAAGAATAATTACATAGGTGTAATTTTATTAAATTGTACCCTATCTTCAATGGTAATTTTCTTCGGAAGAGCATTGAGAGTGGGGGTACGTAGAAAACTTCATTACGCTAAATCTACGTTACGCTATTTTTCATTCTTCTATCCTAGAAGTTGTTTAGATGGTGCTTGAATAGAGAGAATTATAAAATGTCCTGGGAACTTACTAAAATACTTTGAGATGTTTAAACCACTTAATTGCAAAGTTCTTCACAAAGGTGGGTTACCTTATCCCCATATTTACGCGTTGCGTTATTGAGGTCACAGTTTGTTCAAGGTTGCATGAAGTAAATGGTACAGTTGCATGACCTGGGTCTCTTGATTTACAGCCCTCGTCTTCAATCTGCTAGGTAATAGCTGCATTAAATATATCCTAATGAAATAAATTTGAATTTAGTGATTTTTATGCAGTGTCCAGATTATGCTGTGATATCAAGTAGGCTAACATTCTCCGATATTTGTTAATTAAAAAAAGTTCTGCAAACCTCTGAATATAGTACCATAATGAAACTCATTTATAGTATCTTTGGAAAACATTTCTATGAACTTTTGACTAACAAAGTAAAAGGGAAAATGAGTGGCAAATTTTTGTTTTGGTGTGACTTTTTTTTTTTTTTCTTTTTCCCTCTTCTCCTCTAGGTCACTGTTTAACTGGTCTATGTCTCTTCCCTGCAACATGGTTTTGAAGAAAGCTGTGGATAGTTTGCTTTGCTCAATGTGCCACATCCACCCAAATTATTTTTCCTTACTCATGGGCTGGATGGGTATTAACCCTCCTCCAATGCAGTGTCAACATAGACTGTCTATGACAGATGACAGCAAAAAACAGGACCTTAGTTCATCTTTAACAGATGACTCTAAAAACGCACAAGCACCTCTTGCACTAACAGAGTCTCACTTGGCTACCCTTGCTGCCTCATCTCAGTCTCCCGAAGCTATCAAGCAATTATTGGACTCAGGTTTGCCCTCTCTCCTTGTAAGAAGCCTTGCTAGTTTCTGCTTTAACCATACTTCCAGCTCTGACTGCACTTCTCAGTCTGTGGATATTACCCAGGATAGACTCAGGAGACATCATGTTCCACAGTACTTTAATAAAATGCCTATCACGGCAGACCTAGTTGCTCCTGTACTCAGGTTTTTGACAGAAGTTGGTAACAGCCACATCATGAAGGATTGGTTGGGTGGTTCTGAAGTCAATCCACTGTGGACAGCACTTTTATTTCTGTTGTGCCATTCTGGTGCTACTTCTGGAGGACACAGTGTGGTAGCGCAACAGACCAGTGCAAGATCTACTTTGCTTTCTTCAACGGCAGGAACAGGACTGACCACTCAGCAAAGGACCGCAATTGAAAATGCAACCGTTGCATTCTTTTTACAGTGTATCTCCTGCCATCCTAATAACCAGAGGCTGATGGCACAGGTAAAAGAGCAAAACCTTAATCTGTAACTCTTATTATTTTTAAGTGAAAATTTAGTTGGTACAAGATTTGAGAACATAAGCTTTAGTGGCTTAAATTTTACACAGGAAAAAATAGCATATTGGATGATTAAGGGATGTCACTGTAGATTCTGCAGTATATATATATATTTTATTTGTAGATTTGATTCTTTAATATGCCATTTAACAGAGACAGTTTTGCATCATGAAATATTAGCACATTGGGCTTTGTTTGATGAAAGAGAGATTAATTCTTTTGCCCGCTAGTACAATATTCAGTATGCCGCATGGGGCTCTGTTTTGTCACTTACATTAAAGTTTTGCTAACTCACTATAAGAATGACACCTTGGTGGTGTATTTGCAGATCAGATTTGCCCAATTGTGCACTCTTAATCTGGAATCCGAAGATAAAACTGGGTGTGTTTTGTGTCTCATTATTAAAAACACTTTGCTTGCAGAGATGCTTGAGCAACTTTTATTGCTTTCAGTGCAGTTTATTGCTGCACAGGTAACAGAAAGTAGAATGTGCCCTTGCATTTGGAGTTCTGTTAACATATTGAGAAGAACGGAATTGCACCAGATGCTCTTCAGTAGCAACATACCAGTGCCCTTTTTACTATCTTGCGCCTAAGTGGCTGTTGCTGTTATGGGGAGTGTCAACAATTCACAGTAAGGAAAGTGTTCCCAGGGGAAATGTTGCTCGTAAGCGGTGGTTGCCCTTACAAGGTGATGCTTCAAACAAACATCTACTCTAGTTCATGTCCTCTTAGCCGTTAGCTTTGCAGTGCCAACAGGAGGAAAACATTTAAAACAAAATAAAGCCTTAATTTTTATCTGTAAATTAAGTCTGAATACATACTAGGATCAGATAAATTGTGTAAGAGGCCATTTCCAGAGAAGAACTTCACCCGAGTATAGTGAAATTCCTCTGTAAAGCAGAAAAATTATTTTTCATGTTCTTGATATAACACCTAGTCAAGATTGACTTTCCCTCTCTATATTTTTGTCAGCTAGCCTTTGTTTTTCAGAATATTGCCTTAAAAATAAACTTGAATTACTATATTGACTCCTATGCTGCTTTTTGTTTTTTTACTCTTAATTCAGTTTTAATTTTGTTTTGCTCTTGGTAATTTGTTCATAGGTAACCATTTATCCTCCTCTGGTGATAAATTGAAGATGAGATCATTTAAACCCTAATTTGAAAAATAAATAGTGGCAAATCTTAAAAGTTAATGGCCATGCTGTGCTATTAATGGTGATGCAGAGCTATATTTTATAGGTTGGTGCACAGTCATACTCTAAAATTTTATCTAATCTTGCATTTGCAGGTTCTCTGTGAATTGTTCCAGTCATCTCTTCAACGAGGGAACTTCCCAACATCTGGAAACATTTCAGGGTTTATTAGAAGGTTATTTCTGCAGTTGATGCTGGAGGATGAAAAAGTGACAATGTTTCTTCAGTCCCCATGTCCAGTAAGTCCTTTGTGTATTTATATTATGAATGTCAATTCGATCTGACTGCACACTACATTTGTACATTCTCACAGTTGATTCTGCTTTTTTAGCAAGCAATGACCACTTTCTTTACTGTATTGCAGAATAGTGATAACGACTGTTTTTGGTGGATGTGAGGAGAGGATAAACGGCTTTTTCTAGATTTTCAATTTGCTTTATATCACTCTGACGTATTTACATAAATGTAACATTTAAAAGAACCACAAGTAATTCTACTTCTGTCTGACACAAGAAGTTACAGAATGCCTGGGATGGAAGGGGAATTGGTAGAATCATTGTTGATTGGAGAGATGAGGTTTGTGGATTGAATCAGTTATCACTGGAGAGAGAGAAGTGAGTGGAGTTACAAACTTTTAGAGGTCTCTGTTTGCCGGAATCTGGAACCTCTTTAGGGACGTCTGATAACATGTCTTATGAATTTATTTAGCACTTAATTTTCAGTGTTGAGTGTTGAATTCATTAGATGGTTCACTCAGATTCTAACTGTAGTAAATTGAAAGCTGATCAATGAATGATTAATGTTCACTGATTACCAAACATCATTGTATAAATTTAATTTTGGTTGCCTGATATTGAAGGAAGTGGTAGCAATTGAGACTGCCAGTAGAAGCAGTAAAAACATACAAGAAAAAGTGTAGACATTAGAGTTTAGTAGTAAGAGAATTTATTTGCAAGAAAAATCTTTTACCAAAAAAAAAAAAAAGACAGGTGAACTAGGTAAAGTTGCAGCTTTCATGTATGCCAACATCCTCTTGGATATAATACAAAATGACAATTTAAAGAAATAATTGAAGCACTGCACCCAGGATATACTCATTAAGACAGATTTATATTCGCAAGTCCACAGCTTGATGCTACAAATGAAGTAAGGGAAAAATTAAAGGAAGAACTGAGACCATCTAATATGTCAATACTGGGAAAATTTGCTTTCCCGCTTATTGAGCCCTACTATTGATTCTACATTTGAAAAGTAAACGATAGAATATTATATCCAAGCAGTTGACAGTGCCATCTAAAAATACCAAGAAATATGACAAGGAGAGATCTTTGCTACCAGTTCAAACAACAAAAATGAAAATAAAGAAGAGCAACTTCTTAAATGCAATCATCCTAAACTGCTAACACATAATGTTCAACACTGTATTTAAACCTGTTGAGAAGGGAACATCTAACACAGTCCTAAGGTATGTTGCAACAAAGAGTCCTGTAGCACCTTATAGACTAAAGGATGTATTGGAGCATAAGCTTTTGTGGGTGAATACCCACTTCGTCAGATGCATGTAATGGAAATTGACGAAGACTTGCATCTGACGAAGTGGATATTCACCCACGAAAGCTTATGCTCCAATACATCCTTTAGTCTATAAGGTGCCAGAGTACTCTTTAGTGCTTTTTACAGATCCAGATTAACACAGCTATCCCTCTGATACTAAGATATGTTGAGGAAGTTCAGAGGTTCTTGCCTAGTCACCGTGAGGCTTTATTTACATTTTTTAAAAAGGAGGATTGATGCCCAAGTTTCCCAATGGCACTTTTGGTGGAGCACCAGAAGAGTGCATGTTTACATTTCCACCCAGCTACCAAAGTGTGAAATTTGCACTCTACATGAAAAGCACACATTTTACATAGCAAGAGACTCTGCAGAGAGTTAGTAACTTAGCAAAAGCCATTGAAAAAGACTTCAAAGGAATGTGACATTATAGGCTGCACCTACTGTCACAGTGTGTGGTAATAGGATTTGGGTCTCAATAGCAAAGAACTGGAAGCATATAAAAACAAATTTGAAAAATAATTCGGAGAATCTGAATTGACATCAGTTCAGAATTTTGCTAGGTTTTATAGTCAGCTCAGCATCTGTGTTTCTGGACCATTACTTATCACCCGTAGTGGCACATTCTGTTATCTCTTCTAGCATCCCAGAGGGGTCTCAAATGCCTTTGCAGTGTCTGTAGGGCTTGGCCACAAACGAAAGTGTGGTTCTTCAGACTCTTGGCTCTATGCGGCTGAACAGAGCAGTTGCTTAGTTCTCCTTCCTTTCCCTTTTTTTTTTTTTTTTGGCTTTTAAAGCCAATTTTCACAGCTGTTCCCCACTTCCTCTTTCCTTCTCTTAAGCAAAATTTGGAGATTTTAAAAAGAAAAAATGATTTTGTCCAAAGTAATACTATTTTCTAAACTTCTTGCCTTGGCTTTCTTCTCCCACCAACCCACCGTGCTTTACTCAACAGAGTGGATCTGGCTAGAGAGCAAGGAAGCAAAAAATTGTGATGATGGTGCCTCTCTTTGAGGGACCTGCCTTTCAGGAGGCACAGAAGGGGTAATCTACCACAGTTGTCCCCAGTCCTTGAACCTTCAGTTCCCCTTCAAGAAGGGGACCAGAGTCTGGATGACTTACTGGGACTTTTCTCTCTCACACACTTATCCTAATCTGCACAAGATTCCTCTGGAGATAACTGCATAGATAGGTCAGTTCTCCTCAATGTCCAGGACGAAATGGGCAAGTCAGTCTTCTTCAGTCTGAGACCCATCAAGGTAACACCAAATATATATTCGCAAGACATTTCCAGCGACCTCTCAGAGGGACATTTCCATGTCTTAGGCCCTCAAATGGTTAATGAGATCCTTTGATGGGCAGTCAAGTATCAGAGCGGTAGCTGTGTTAGTCTGGATCTGTAAAAGCAGCAGAATCCTGTGGCACCTTCTAGACTAACAGACATTTTGGAGCATGAGCTTTTGTGGGTGAATACCCACTTCGTCAGAGGCATGCATCCGACGAAGTAGATATTCACCCACAAAAGCTCATGCTCCAAAACGTCTGTTAGTCTAGAAGGTGCCACAGGACTCTTTGCTGCTTTGATGGGGAGTCTATCCTTTGTCTCCCATACATGCCTGGAGTAAGATTTGGCTCTTGGGGATGTTCCTTTGTGTTTCCTCACTAGTTACCCATTGAATGATGACAGACATTGGATCTTGATGGTTTTTACCAACACACTCTAGCAGCCTAAAACTCCAAAGTGGTGGAAAGGGCTCTGACTTCTTACAGAAACCAGGATTCTGTTTTTCTATGGTTACAAAGTGATTACCTAAACTTGTCGTTTTTGGCACTTGACTTGGGATAGTTCTTGGGATATAGCTTTATTTCTTTTTGCTCAATCTCAAACATCTGAAGAAAAAATCCTAGCATAATCTGGATGTGCACAGAACAATTAAAATATATTTGCAATATACAGAATCTTTTAAAAGATTGGGTTGCACATTTATATCTTTTCACCTAAACTACCTGGAACAGTGTGTAAGTTAGTTCTAACTGGGTGGGTAGAGTAATCTGATCAGAAATGGCATTTACTGTAAAGGGTAGATCTTCGGAACAGGAAATATTCTATAGCAACACACCCTTCAAACACTACAGAGTTCTCAGATGTCATAAAAAATTAGTTTTGACTAAATTTTGCCCTAGTGACACCCATCCAACCCCTCTGCTTTTGATTGGGTTGCACAGGAATAAACTGTCCCTGCATTTGAGATTTAGTAAACACTTCTGTTGATGAGCAAGAAGTAACAGAATAATAACTTTCTCTGTGTGCAAGGCAGGGAGGATTTTGGAAAACTAAGAGGAGTAAAAAGCAATTAAAATTTTTTAACTAAAGAAATCAGATATGAATTTAAATAGGGGAGGTAATTTGGGTTGAAAGGTGCTATTTTCAGTTATTGTAAAATAACTTTAGTGGTTCTTGTGTTATAAAAGCAAAGTACCAATTGCTAAATCTAGAATTACTTTGCGAACTGGATTTGATTACTTATAAATGTTATGTGATCTTCAACTTTTTTTTCTGTTGATTTTTCAAGAGTAGTAAGCACCTCTGTGCAAAGCTTATGTGGGGGGGGGGGGGTTTCCTTTTACTTTCAAAAATAAGACATTAAACCCAAGTACCTAATGTATGAGGTGCGTGCACACTGACGATGATGAGAGAGGGTCTTATACTGAACTTAAAAATAAAAACAAAGAACTACATTGGTTTATTTTCTGAGTGCTAAACAAAAACAGATTTTTGCAGCAGTGTAAATTTTTTTTTTAAATTTGTGATGAATCATTTTACCTTACCATCTTATCAAGTTGGCATACTTTCAAAAATTCTTTTGGTCTGGAGAGTGATTTTACTAATATAGTTTAACAACTTGTCATGATTGATGTCCTTATTTCTGAATACTTGCAAGTAACTGATTTTTATTTATTTTTAGCTGTACAAAGGTAGAATTAATGCTACCAGCCATGTAATCCAACATCCAATGTATGGTGCAGGACACAAGTTCCGTACTCTTCACTTACCTGTCTCAACAACATTAGCAGAGGTTCTTGACCGTGTGTCAGGCAAGTTTCAATACTGTGTATTTCATTCTATAATGTGCTGCACTGACACTTTGGAAAAAGTCTTTTAACATACTGATGACCAGTAACATATTGCACTAACATACCATCTTTCATCAGAGTATAGCAATTTAAAATAAATGAAGTTACTGGTATGTGACTCTTCTATTACCAGACAAATTTCAGTAAATCAAATATGTTCACTGGAGCTTTGTGATTAAAAATGTGGTGCATCCTACAGTACATTTGAACTTTGATTGTGTTGTGTGAAGAAGTACTTCCTTTTGTTTGTTTTAAACCTGCTGCCTATTAATTTCAACCTGTCGTCTCATAAAGTCATAATTTTCCTATTTCTCCATATATTTTAGCATATTGGGGTAGACAAGGTTTAAATATCTGATAAACAAGCAGAAGCATGTTTGTTTTTGGAGTTTCTTTTGTTTTTGTTTTTTATAATACCAAATACCTCTTTGGCTGCCTTTATGCATCACAAAGAGGTTAATAATGGCAGTAGCTCAATTCTTTCTCTTTGCATTTGCCTTTTAAATTAACTCTTCTGTCCCAGTTAGACCAAAGGGAAGGTAAGAAATATATTGTTTGGCCTGCCAGTTGTAAGAGCCCTTCCGTTTGAACTGAAGGGGAGGGAAATAGTTTTTGTAGAAGGGTAAAACTACACCATTATATATACAGTGGAGCTAAGTAGCAGTAACTACATGGTTATCCATATTTCAAGTAGTTGGAAGTCATCATAATTGTGAAGAATATTGACTATGATGCCAGAGGCAGTGGGATCTCCGTGCAAAAGGAAGGGATGTTGTCTGGATCACCTTCCCAATTGGAAGTAGAGACAAGGAGACTATTTGGCCATTTATGCACTATGACATCCATTACCAATGTGAAATCATCCAGTGCAACCAAAGGAAAACTGACAATTAATTGCTGCCATTAGTAGATTAATACTGATATCTAGTGTTCTGCACCTAAATAAGTGGTCTGATTGTTCAGAGATGCTGGGCTAGCAGCTTCCGTTGCCTTCAGTGGAAACAGAGTGCTCAGCAGCTGAGATGCACAACATGACATCCAGGTTCAAATATTTTGGCTTAATCATCTAAGTCCACAGTTGTCTACAATTAAACATAGTAATTTCTCTTTGTTTAATCTCCTCTTTTCTGTTGGTAGCAGTGATTTTTCTAACTCTGCTAATCAAATCACCCGAATACAAACAACTAAATACTTGAACTTCTGTCTGGATTGTCAAAGCATTGTTTCTTTAAATGATCCAAGGAAAATTAGCTGCAGGACTTCTTGTCAGTACTCTATCAATGCCTGGTCTTTTGTTATTAAAGAAGCTTAAGATAATTTTGGTAGTTAGAATGGAACTCAAGGCTCCAAGCCAGCAAGGTAATTGAGTGAAACCAAATGAATATCTAGTGAATGGATGAGGAAATTATAAAATAATTAAATCAACATGACATTTTAATACCTGTAAAATATCTGCATACTTTTTTTCTCCTGCAGATACACCAAGTATCACAGCTAAACTAATTAATGAACAGAAAGAAGATAAAGAAAAAAAGAACTACGAAGAGAAAGAAAAAGTTAAAGCAGAAAATGGATTTCAGGACAATTACAGTGTTGTTGTTGCCTCTGGTATGTGTGAGGGTTTTTTTCCTTTTCACCTCTTTTGTAAAATCAATCCCTCTGAACATAAAATGCGAATAATTATGTCAACTCATATAAACCCACCATTGTTATTACCAAAGGCGTACTTCTGCAAATGGTTGACAATGATAGTCCTTAATTAAGCTTACTGACCTTTAGCAACAAGGGATGGGCCCCAGTACAACCACGACTGCTAATGAGTTACGCTGTGGTAAAGAGTCCTATCTGTAAAAGTACATGTCTCCCGCATGTCGCATTGTATTTCTAAAGATCACCTAAACCCAGACCCTTCACTTACACCGTTTGCATGGTAAATACAAATGGTTCTGTAGTGGCAAAAGATGTCACGATGGAGATATGTATGTGTAAAACGAATACCCTTTATTCCACATGAATATAGAGGATTTTCCCAAAATCCTAGACCTTCTGAAAACTCATTCATATCCCTCTAAAATCAGTCATGTAACTTCTCTTGTAAAATTGGAATGGAGTGTACACTCTGTAGCTAGAATATGAGAAGTTGGCAGTGGTAGAACGGATTTAAAGTTGAACAGGTGACTGCAGAAGGTATTGCAGTATCTTGCTCTGAAGTTCTGCTGTTTAAGACCTGATGACTGAACTTCTAAGAGAATGCCATGAGTTCCTTAACACTTTGGCTGACCATCTTTTGAAGATGGCTGATCTACCAGAGTTTCACCTGGACATGAAAATGAGTTCAGGGAGGGACACTGGTTTCTTTTGACTCTTGAAACCAGTATTTCTCAAACTGTCTCCCCTATCAGGACTTCAGCATCTTAAATACAATTTAAGAGGTTCATCTGTATCTGAACTGGGCCACTGTTTCACTACTCAAAATATGTGAAAAGTGCAGCCCAGCTAACTCTGAAGTGCAGCAGCTTTGGTAGGAGAGGTAGTGGGGATGGAAGAACAGATGGATGAGACTAATCATAGAATATTAGGGTTGGAAGAGACCTCAGGAGGTCATATAGTCCAGTCCCCTGCTCAAAGCAGGACCAATGCCAACTAAATCATGCCAGCCAGGGCTTTGTGAAGCCGGGACTTATAAACTTCAAAGGATGGAGACTCCACCACCTCTCTAGGTAACCCATTCCAGTGCTTCACCACCCTCCTAGTGAAATAGTGTTTCCTAATATCCACTTTAATCCTTAAAGTGTTACTATATTTTCAGAATCAAAAACCAAGGCTTTCATATGTACCAGTGAAGAAGAAAACTTGACAAGTTTTGTTCAACATTTAAAAAGATAAAATTATGAGAGAGGCAGCATAGCCAGTGAGGGCTGACCCTAAGCAAATTTCTGTTCTCACAAGCACCATCTTATATCTCCATCCCTTTTTTTAAATAGACTTTAGAAGTTTTTGGTTCTTTATTGCATCATTTTACTTCTCTTCTTTCTATTACGTGAAACCTTTAAAAAATGTTCTTTATTCCAGTTGTGTGTTTCTCTCTCCCTTTTCACTATTCTGTATCTATCCCTTTGTCTTTCTCAATTTTTCTCTTAAATAGAAGTTACTATGTTATGAAATAATTGTTCTCTCCTTCCTTTCCATCTTTCTTCTCCTGTGTTGGGTTAGCTACCTCTTCCCCAAATTTACAGTCTTTCTTCTCTCTTATGTTTCCCGCTTCTAATTTCTGTACTTGTACCGATCATCTTTATATACACACACACACACACACACACACACACACACTCATCACCCCTCACAAAAATACACACATACCATCTCCTCACCCACAAAATCTTTGTCCTGACTCCTCATCCAAAATCTCTCTCACGCTAGTCTTCCCATCAAAATCAAGGAAATGTGCAAACACGTCATACATTCCAGTCATACTCGCAGTTTCTTCACAATACTATTCTATACGGGACTTTTTGCTGATGTCTCCCAAAAACTCAACAACCACATGTTGTTAAATGTAGAAGGCTGAAATGTCTTTGCCGCAGTAATGTTGTCTAGGCTGCTAAGCTGTTACATCTGCTCAGTGCCTCTGTTTTTGAAGCTCCACTGTTATCAGCACTAGCAGATAATGCTGCCTGATAATTCAGCAGACCTCAGTGTTAATCATAAGAGAGACCACAGGCTCGGTTCGGTTCGGTGACAAAGGCCATCGGCCAGATTTATTGCTCTCAAGATGCAGTCCTAGCATCCTGGTTCTGTGGCTACAGATACACTAATATGAATGCCCAGTGACAACGAATGGCTCAGTCAGTAGCGGGAGTCTCTGCTGTCTCCTCGGCCACACAATGAGTTAAGGCAAGAAACCTTGGCATTTATAGACTGAGACAAACAACTTACGTACCACCTTACATGTTTCGTGAAATCTGCTTGTTACCTCCCCTTGTACCTTGCTCCTGGTGTCTCAGGTAAAAGATCCCTATTCATCATTTCTGTCCAATTCCAGTCCATAAAGAACCTTGTCATGCAAATCAGACTGAGCCCACAGACAGATATTGATCCACTCTTGTCTCATCCTCCTAGGTCACGTGGCGTCTTGTGCCTACATGACACCATTTGCAAGACTTCACCTTCATTGCTTACCACTAGTGTACTTGGCAAGCAAAGATAATATGGATAAATTTAGTCTTGCTCCCTCCCGTAGAGCAGGAGAGCTTGGTGGGAGAGCAGAGAGTATATGTGTGTGAGGGGTCCCCTTCATTCCTTTCCCACCTAAGAGAATTTTGTTCATGAATGCCTCCTTGCTAAGCTGGGGCAACCATCTGGAAGAGCATACAGCTCAAGGGACATGGACTCCTCAAGAGTTCAGGATGCATGTAACCCTCCTTGAATTACAAGGAGTCCACAAGGCTTGCAAGCAATTCCTACCACTTAGACAATCCTGTCGTTTAAGTGATGTTGGACAACATAATGACAGTTTTCTCCATCAAGGATGGGGAGCCAGATCCATCCCTCTTTGCATAGAAGCTATCAATCTGTGCAACTGGTATATTTGATACCAGATTACTCTATCAGCAGTACACCTCCTGCAGATACACAATACACTGGCAGACAGCCTGAGCAGGTACTTCTCCAAGATCACGAATGGGAATTTCACAATTCAGTGGTTCAGAGTATGTTTTGTCGATGGGGGAGGTGGATGTGTGAGTGAGTGAGTCTCCATCTCGTGCTCTGTTTGTGTCCCAAGAGCATAAAATAGATGAGGTACAGTTCCAGAAGGGCTCAGGGTCAGGGCTCCAGAGGAGGTGCACTTTTAATCTCTTGGTCAGGGCATTTAATGTACATCTTCTTTTCCATTATCATCTCAGATTCTGAGGAAGATCAAGCAGGACAAAGTGGTGGTTCTCCTGGCTTCTTTCAGATGGATCAGGCAATTCTGGTGCCCAATATTCTTCAGATGTTAGCACTCCCAAACATCAGTATATCGAGGCCTTCCCTAACCTATTGACCAAGGCTGGGGCAAGATCAGGCATCCTAATCCAGTTTGTCTTCATCTGACAGCTTAGTATTTCAGTGGGTGTTGAACCTAGAAAGGACGTGTTTTGAAGTGGTTCATACCCTTTTGATAGGAGGAAAGTCTACTAGAAAGTGCTACGTAACTAAGTGAGAGAGATTTTCTGTCTGATGTCAGGAGCATCTGATTTCCCCACTATGTTAGAATATATTTCATTGAAGACTTTCCCTTAGCTCCTTACGGTTACACTGTCACAGCCTATCATTCTCCAGTTTACAACCATTGCATCTTCATCCACCCTGTGACTACGATTTCTGAAAGGTCTGATCAGAAACTTCCCTCTTGTGACATTCTGCTCTATCATAGGGGCCTTAATCTGGTTCTCTCAGCATTAACAAAGGCTCCATGCAGACTCCTGGTCTCATGCTGTTTAACTTGCCTGTCGATGAAGGTTCCCTTTCTGGTTACCATTACCTCAGTTAGATGGGTAAGTGAGGTAGGGGCCGCTATGACTGATCCACCATATACTGTCTTCCATGAGGACAAAATTTCTTTTTAAGACTTCACTCCAAATTTACTCGTAGAGGAATCTCAGATTTCCATCTGAATCAAACAATTTGCATACCTGTTGTCTTCCCAAAACCGAGTCACCCATGAGGACAAGAGACTTCATCCTCTCAGTGTCTGTGGAGCTCTGGCATTTTATCTGCAAAGAACAAAATCTTTTAGGAAATCACTTAAACTTTTTGTTTTTAAATATCCTTTGCTGAATGAATGCTATCTCTTCCCAGAGATTTTCAAAGTGTATCATAGACTGCATTCTGCTGCGTTAAGAGTTAGCATACTCCTTCACAAGGTGTGAGAGCCCACTTGACTACGGCCAAGAACGCTTTGGTAGTTTCTCCTCAACATGTTGCTCATACTGAAATCTGTAAACCAGCAAGATGGAGTTCGATCTATACCTTCACAAGACGTTGCACCCTAGTGCAAGATTCTGTAGCTGACGCATCTTTCAGCACAGCAATCTTCCAGTCATCAGTATCACAGAGGTAGTCACACCCGATTTTTTTTTTTTTTTTTTTTTTTTTTTTTTTTTTTTTTCAATAAATACTGCTGGTCATCCACCCTCAGTGGAATACCCATGACTTGAAGAAAGAGAAGTTACTTAGCTTGTACGTTAACTGGAGTTCTTCATGTGTGGTCCCTATATGTATTCCAATATCTGCCCTCCTTCCCCTCTGTTCTGGATCCTGATGTATGATTTATAGTAAAGGAGGCCCTGGAGAGGCAGTCAGTTGACATGATCCCTTATGCCCTTCGTTCAGAGCATGAGGAGAAGGGCACAGGCAGGGACTAACATGCAAAAATCTTCCTGTCTCAGGCTCCTGGGTTGCATATATACTCCACAATGAAATAAATACAGATAGGGACTGCACATCTTGAAGAAAACTAGTTATTGTACAGGGAAATAACTTATCCTTACATGGACACATACTATTTCTCAGATAGTACAATAGATATTTTTTTCATACATTTGTAGATATACAAATGCATCTTTTAATACTGTGTACTCTGGGTATGCCAGAGTACATGAAAAGGCATTTATAAAGTATAGAGTAAATCACGCTTAAACTGTAGCTTGTTGTGTAAGTATATCCAAGGTCCAGTGTTCTTTGTGGCAATCTAGGCTGCAGTTCTGCCACAAAATCCTCAGAATCTGCAGGACTCTGGTGGAAACTTGAAACAGCTGCAGTTTCAGATAACTTTTTAAACAAAGATTTTATAGCATTAAGTAATCACATAAATAAATTCAATCAATATAGTACCCCTGTTTCTCAGTTCTTTAGTATGTTCTCCCCACATTTTGTTTCAATAAACCAGATGACCATGTGTACATTTCAGAATTTACTATTACTAAATAGATCAATTCACATACTTTAGAAGATAATACTAATGAGATTACACTCCCTTCACTTTTTCAAAGCTGTCTCCACAACCATGTGAAACTGGGCTCTTGTGTATACAGTGAATCTCATGTATAGAAATATTTTTAGCAGTATACAGATGATCAATAATCTGTGCTGTTTGCATCCAACCTTCAGTTCAGGTTTTCCGCCACAAAATGGGATTGAATAGTGCGTCCATATTGTATACAAGTCCCAGTGTGGAGTTAAGATGGGGCTGGTGTTTGCATCCATGTCACCCTGCTGCACTACTGAACTGCTAAATTTCACAACTGGAGTGCTGTTGGAGTCAGTGATGATCATAGTTCTTGATGCCATCCATATTTATTTTGATTTTTTTTTTCTTTCTGAGAACTCCCAGGATTTCATGGCCATTGTGATAAACCATTGGAATGTTTTACATGACTCAATTCGTAGTTGGGCACATTCTTGATCTAGTGTTTGGTTGGAACTGGTGTTGGGATAGAAGGATTTTTTTTACCTATGTCATGGGCTAATGATTGTCTCCTACGATTTGAGGTTTAGAAAAGGGACCTGTTTTGATGGCCTGCCCTCTGAGGTTCACAGAATCTGAGCATTTCCAGAGAGGATATTGTTTCTCTGACATACCACTGTAGTTGTAGTGTGGATGGTAGGACTTGATAGTTTCTTCTAGGGTGACCAGATGTCCCTATTTTATAGGGACAGTCCTGCTGTTTGGGGCTTTTTTCTTATTACATGCCTATTACCCCCCTCACCCCATCCCATTTTTTCACACTTGCTATCTGGTCACCCTAATCTCTTGCTACCAGTGAAGTGGCTCCAAAGTGTCTTGTTCAGTAGCTTTGTCCTCTTGGATCACCATGGTCTTCTGATGACCTATGGCAATGGAAGTGGTAGGAAGACCACATGCCAGTGATAGAAGCTTCATGCCAAATCAGATCATTTGTGTTAAGAATTTCTTGGAACCTTTTACAATGGCTCTGCAGAAAGCAAAAAAAATTAGTGTCTAAATCTGTCAGCAGACTTTGTTAGAGTACTGGAGAACCTGGTTAATCTGAGATGTCTTTATATGTTGTCTGATATTATTCCCTGCTACTGAGTAGAAATTTCATATTACTTGTGCTGATTAAAATCAGTTAGTGTCACTGAACTGTCTCTCTGGATGCAGGGCAATATCAGGAGGGCACAAAAACTGTGTGATATTTGCTTGAATTCAGACCTTTGTCATTAAGTGATTAAGTGGGGTACTAAAGTTGTTGAGAATACTTTGTCATAAACTGTGCTTTGGTCCCATGTTGTCCTTGACTGGTTTCCAGCTCTATTAAAAATGATACAGGTACCCTTTTTGTATACTTTTAGAAATCAAAATAAATACCAAGTAAGGTGTTATATGGTTGTCAGGGTGAAAGAGAGGGAGCTACTGGCAGGCTGTTCTGTAAAGTGGGACCCTCAGTTTAGAAATTACTGATCCACCTTGTCAGCTGAAAGTGAAACTTCACAGCAGCCCATCTATAAATCTTGGCAGCTAAACTGCGGCATGGGTACACTGACTTCCCTCGAAGTTCATTCTCTAGCTCTTAAACTTAAGAAAAGTTTCCCTTCCAGCCCAACAGCAAGATATCTTGTAAGCTGCTTCACATTTTTCTCATTCACTTTTGATTTGACATAGCTTGAATATTTTTGCAGCAGAGCATGCTGCTAGACCATTTTCTATATCCAGGCTTTAAGGGTAGGAATGGAACGATAAGAGCTGGTGTTTGTCGGTGATGTTAGGATAATGCAGTTTGGCTTCGTATTTTAAGTCATGATTATATCTTCTGTTTTTTGGCTCAGGGAGATGGAAAGCCTTGTAATTATATCAAAGGTGCCTAGGAACTTTTATAAAATAGTGGATATAAATCTTAAATACCTATATGCAATTTTAATATTGCTTACTTTCCTCTATGCAGGAAAGTTATCATTCCCGCTATTAGCACAGCTAGTAATGAGAACGTCTTCCATTAAAGAGTTAGAGAGGCTTTTGAAACCAAAATAACTTTGAACATTCCATTTCTTTACTAGGGTTGAAATCTCAGTCTAAAAGAGCTGTTTCATCAACTCCTCCTCGGCCACCATCAAGACGAGGCAGAATGATGACAGATAAAGTAGGTAGCTCTTCCTCAGGAAGTGAATCTTCCAGCAAGACCATTAGCGTTCCAGTTTTTCATCTATACCATAAACTTCTACCAGGTAACTTCAAGAACTGTTTTTAAACTGTTTAAAATAATTAACTTTCCCTTCAGTTTGAAAAACAAAAAAATAAAAAAAACATGAAGTACACATGTAATATTAAATAGTAAGTATAATGCTGATGGATATCTGCATTCCTTCTTTCACCTCTACCTACTGCAGGGTTATAACTATTTCATCACTGATCTATTTTTCAAATGAAAGTGAGGCTTTATAGCAGCTCATGTGTCTATAAAGCTTAGCTGTAAAAACTAAGGTATGGACATGCTGGCTTCCCTCGAAATTCATTCTCTAATTCTTAAACTGGCAAATTTTAATTAAAAAAGATTCCCCTGCAGCCCAGCAACAAGAGTTTTTGTAAGCTGCCTCGCTGTTTTTGACCTCCCAAGGATAAATTCAAGAGTCAGCTATATCCAGTTTGTCTCTTAAGTGGATAGCAACTTTTAGTGCTTTAGTGAAGTTCATTTGCCAGTCTGTGTCCTTGATTGAATGCCACAATCTTTATGCTTCCTAAAATAGCATGTCTCAGCCAGATTTTCATATGAAAAATATGTAAAGCAGCCATGTGCTATTCAATATTTTGAATGTTTGTAGATGGCACACAGACTGGTGGAGTGGTAAATTAATTAAGATGACAGGTCACCATATTGCAGAATGAAGGGTTTAGGGAAGAGTAATGAGAATCATTAGAGGTACAGAAATCTCTAATATGAAGAGAGATTGCAAAGAGATTTACCTTAGGTAAGAAGACAAGTAAGAGGAGCTGTGATAATATATAGAGTTATAAATAGTTTAGGGAAGAGCTTCTGTTCTCCCCATCTAAAACAAGAATGAGGGAAAGTGGGGGGATGTTCACGTAAATTGAAAGGTGACAAATTCACAATAAATAAAATAAAATACTTTTTTACACAATTAGACTGGAACCTTTCCATAAAATGCTCTTGAGGTCAAGATTCAAAGTGGGATTAGGAATTGAGGTCAAATAAGAATATCCACAGTTGTTATAGTCAATGCTAAAAATTTTTGGAAAAAATAAAATCTGTTTCAGGGTTTAAGTCAAACTCTGACTGTTAAGGATTATGAGTTGATCTTCACGGGGGGTACACATTGTCTTACATCACCCTACTGCAGGGTTCATTCTGCTTCCTGATGCTGGTCACTGTTAAAAACATGATACTGGGCTAGATAGGGAACAGATCTGATCCAGTGTGGCAATTACTACATTTCCTATATATTTAGGCAAAGCGACTTGAATTGCTTGATAAACTGGGTTTATTCAAACATGCATGTTAATACAGCCAAATGCCAGGTTATTCCACTAGGAAAATATAATGTCATGCTTAGAGGATTAGAGGTGTATTCTGGAAAGCGCTGCCTTGAAAAGGTCTTGGGGATCATGGCGGATTGTCCATCAAACATGAGCTCCCAGTGTAATGCTGTGGCCAAAAGGGGTTAACATGATCCTTGGATGGATAATGGGGAATGTAGACTAGTAGAAAAACAACACTGATAAAAGCAGGACTGGAATACTGTGTTCAGTTCTGGTGTCAACACTTTTTAAAAAATGTGAAAAATTGAGGGTGCTTTGGGAGGAGAGCCACATGAATTACTTGTGGTCTGGAAAACCGTCCTTATAGTGAGACTTAAGAAGTTCAGTCTACTTTGGTAAAGAAAAGGCTTTGAGGTAACTTGATCAGTCTCAAAGTTCTTACACTGGCATAAGATGCCTGATTCCAGAGAGTTCTTCAGTCTAGCAGGCAAAGGCATAAGAAGAGCTAGAGTTTGGAAATTGAAGTTAAATTCAAAATGAGAATAGGGTGCACTTTTTTATTTTATTTTATTTTTTTAAGTGAGGGGTACCTAACTATTGAAACAGCCTACCAAGGGATTTGGTGGATCCCCTGTTACTTTAAGTCTTTTAAAACTAGGATTCAGTGTCCTTTTGAAAGATACTGGTATTGATGAAGGAATTTACGAAATTCTTTGGTCTATATTACTCAGGAGATCAGATTAGATGAGCACAACGATCAATCACTGTAGTGTCTGATTATCTCACAGTTTTTAAAGTAGTTACCTTTCCTCAGCCTTTGAGGTAGGGGAAGTACTAATATCATTTTACAGATGGGGAAGTGAGGCATAGAGGGGCAAGTGACTTGCTCAAGGCCACCCACAGGAAGCTTGTGGCAATGCAGGGACCCAGGTCTCCAAGTGTCAGGCTACCTCTCTAACCATTCAACCATGCTTCCTTATTTTTAAAACCTGAGAACTTCATTACCAGTAAAATGAATACATGTTTTCATACACAGTCTGTCAGCCAGGAGTGGACTGTGGAACAACTACACTCACAGCGCTACTTGAGGCGGCTCACTGGCTAAATTTTTGGTATCCAGATGGCTACCTGTCTGTACATTCAGAACCTGTCCCACAAGTCCAGGACTTTGCCTCTGTCAAGCAGATGCAGCAGGCTTGTTTTTCTGTCACTTCATTTTGAGGTGTATCTCTTGTCTAAGGGAACAGAGACCTTTCATTTACTCTTTAAGGAGATGCATTGGGTCCCCTGGCAGCCAGGGGAGAAATGACTTCAGCAACTGAAAGAAAGCTTGCTTCTTAAGTGGAAGCAGCTTTGACACAAGACAACTACCTGCTTGAAAAAACTTCTAAGATATATGGGGTACGTATTCAAACCCAATGCTTACTCTCTGTGAGATTTGTGGAGTAAACTTTTTTGTAACAATCAAATTATCAATTTGGTTACCTACCTCAGTCAATCTGGTTACACTCATCCCGATGGTACTGTTACTGGTCTCCACTTAGTGTGTCTGTTCATAGGATTTTACATTTGGATGGGGAAAGGAGTTCTCAGTTGCTTGGAGATTAGATGTTTATGCTTCGTACCTTTCTGCAACTTTAGCAATTGGTTTTAAATTACATAGTAATTCTTCTTTAAGAGATCATCAGACCCTCTTCCCACTGAAGAAGATCAACAGGACCATTCTTTTTTAAGTCCTAAAACTGGAGATTATTGTGGGCTTAGACTGGCTGCCTCCCAGTAAGAAAAGATGAGGAAGCAAACACTTACCTTAAATTATGTCAAATTCCTAAACACAAGAGGTAAAACTTCCTCTCTGAAGTGGCCTCTAAAAGTTTTTGTTTCTGGCTAAAAAGACTAATCTCTGAATGAGCAATTGCTCCTAAGAATCCTGTTGCTTTGCAGTTTTAGCCTGTATTATTCTGTTAATGCCAGACCTTGTGTTCTGAATTAAGTATCAGAGGGGTAGCCATGTTAGTCTGGATCTGTAAAAGCAGCAAAGAGTCCGTCTGTTGGTCTATAAGGTGCCACAGAACACTTAAAATACTGAATTATTTTAAGTGTTCTAAATTTCTTAAAGGACTCATTTTAAAATTTTAATAAACTAATGGTAAATTCTCATAAAATTAATTCTTAACTCAGAACAAGTGCTGTAACTGGGCAAGAAGATGCTGTTTTTCATACATAATAAAGTGCAAAACTTAGTATTAATTATGGAACCTGAAGCGATGATTCCGTAATACATGGAGAGCCTTGAGGCACCAATACTTTTGTCCAGTGAGCTGTATCTGTGAATGTGGGTATCCAATAGTCTATTCCAGACTGATGGAATCAGTGCAATGACAGGACGAGTTTAAACTTACAGACTTTTCTGTCAAATTTTACTGATGTGGTCAGGAACTAAAGGCTTGTTAGGACCCAAGAATGTTGAATTCTCATTTGTAGCTGTAGCATAAATGAACGAGCGAGATCATTATGGTATGCTAAAGTAACCTAATCATAAATAATTTTAATAAAATTGTTGTCCGGAAAATGATCCGGTTGTGTTGTTGTTTAGGCCAGCCTTTGCCAGCTGAAATGACACTTGCCCAGCTTTTGACTCTACTATATGACCGTAAACTCCCTCAAGGCTATCGATCAATAGACTTGACAGTTAAGCTTGGCTCCAAAGTGATCTCAGACCCAAGCCTGTCAAAGACAGACTCCTTTAAGCGTCTCCACACAGAAAAAGGTAAGTGTTTAACTTTTGTTACTGTATTTTTTAGCAAGACACGCTTAACTTCAGGCTGTTTCCCATTTCTCCCTTGCTGGTATTCCTAAATCATGCAGCTTGAGAGAAGTGGTGAGATTTATAGTGCATAGGATCTTCATTACTAAACATTTGTTAAATTACTTCCAAAGATATGTCGTATAAGATACAGAGAACAACAAAAATGAAATTAAAGCAACTATGCTAATTGAGTTTAAGTGAATCCTATAGCTTCACTCCCAGCTGCCTTTTTGCCACATTTGACTCAGTCTTGAAACCCTCCCCTCTTCCTCTCTGCAATTCTTTCTCCGCACAGGATCTCACTGATTTTCTGTCAAGACAAAATTGACAAATACATCACCTTCACTACAATTCCCGCCTCTTTCTCCCTGTCACAGAGGAAATTTCTTGTCTGTTCTCCTCCTCTAACCTCTCCACTTGTCCCAGTGACTCCATCCCATCTCTTTTGCACCTACTCATCCCCCTCCTTACTCGTCTCCTAAACCTCTCTCTCTTCTCTAGCTCTTTCCCCTCGTAATGCAAGCTTTCTGTAGTCTTTCCCATCTAAAAAGGGCCACCCTTCACCTCATTTGCCTCTTCAACTAATGTTGCTTTTCCCTTTCATCTCTGAGCTTCTTAAATGTGCTGTCTACAGTCACTGTCTGTGAGTGTGTCCCTCCAATTCCATCCTAAGCTCTCTCCAATCCAACTCCTGTTGCTTGCACTCCGCTGATACTGCTCTTGCCAAAGTTTCTATTGACCTCTTCCTAGCTAAAGTTCAGAACCAATACTATATTGTCGTCTTCATTGACCTGTCAGCCACCTTTGACACCATCCATTATGCTCTTCCTGAAATCCTGTCCTCCCTTGTTTCTGTCCTTTCTTGGTTCTCCTACTATCTCTAACCACTCCTTTTGTGTGTCCTGAAGTAGATCCTCCTCATCCATACTCCATTTTTCTGAGAGAGTTACTCAGAATTCTCTCCTTGGTCTCCTTCTCTTTTCCCTCTATACCTTATCTCTGAGTAATCTGGTCCTCAAACAATTTAGCTGCCATTTATTTCTATGCTGACAACTTTCAAATCTGCTTCTCTACTACTGACCTGTTCCCTTCTGTCCAAATTAAAATCTTGGTCAACCTCTCTGACCTCTCCTTGTGGATGTCTAGCTATCAGATCAATCTCAACATGGCTAAAAACTGACCCCTTAATCTCTTCCACTGCAAGCTCTTCTTGCTATCTCCTTTCTAGATCACTGTGGACTACACCAACATCTTGCCCATTGCTCAGGTCTGTAGTGTCCTGGGTGGCCAGGCTTGAGCATCATCTTCAACTAGGCCCTCTTTCTAGGTTCTCACATTCAGGCTGTGCTTAAATTTTACTGGTTTTCTGCATAATATCTGTAAGAGCCTTTCCTGTGCACCCACACAGCAAAAACTCATGTTCAAATTTCATCATCTCATATCTCAGTTACTGTAACATCCATCTCTTTGGCCTTGACAAATGCAGTCTTGTCCTGCTCATATCCATTCAGAATGCTGCTGCAGTGATCTCTTTCCTAGCCCATCAGTTTGTCATAAAAAACATACAAATGGCCATACTGAGTCAGACCACAGGTTCATCTAGCCCAGTATCCTGTCTTCCAACAGTGACCAATGTCGGATGCTTCAGAGGGCATGAACAGAGCAGATAATCACCAGTGGTCCATCCGCCTGTCGCCTATTCCAAGCCTCTGGCAAACAGAGGCTAGGAACGCCATCTCTGCCCATCTGGCTAATAGCCATTGTTGGACCTATCCTCCATGAACTTATCTAGTTCATTTTTGAGCCCTGTTATAGTCTTGGCCTTCACAGTATCCTCTGGCAAGGAGTTCCACAAGTTGACTGTGCGTTGTGTGAAGAAATACTTCCTTTTGTTTGTTCTATACCTGCTACCTATTAATTTCATTTGGTGACCCCTATTTCTTGTGTTATGAGAAGGAGTAAATAACACTTCCTTATTTTACTTTCTCCATACCAGTCATGATTTTATACACTTCTATCATATCCCTTCCTTAGTCATTTCTTTTCCAAGCTGCAAAGTCCCATCTTATTATTCTCTTCTCATATGGAAGCCGTTCCATACCCCTAATCATTTTTGTATCCTTTCTATCACCTTTTCCAATTCCAATGTCTCTTTTCTGATGTGGGATGACCACATCTGCATGCAGTATTCAAGATGTGGGCATACCATGGATTTATATAGGGGCAATATGATATTTTCTGTCTTCTTATCCTTTTCTTAGTGATTCTTAACATTGTTAGCTTCTTTAACTGCTTCTGAATGTTGAGTGGATATTTCCAGAGAACTCTCCACAGTGACTCCAAGATATCTTTCTTGAGAGGTAACAGCTAATTTGGACCCCATTATTTTATGTGCATAGTTAGAATTGTTTTCCAATGTTCATTACTTTGCATTTATCAACATTGAATTTCATCTGCCATTTCATTGCCCAGTCACTCAGTTTTGTGAGATCCCTTTGTAACTCTCTTTGCAGTCTGCTTTAGACTTAACTATCTTGAGTAGTTTTGGATCATCTGCAAATTTTGCCACTCACTGTTTACTCCCTTTCCTAGATCATTTAGGAACATGTTGAATAAGACTGGGCCAACTGCTGACCCCTGTGGGACACCACTGTTTATCTTTCTCCATTATGAAAAATGACTGTTTATTCCTATCCTTTGCTTCCTATCTTTTAACCAGTTACCAGAACTTTCCCTCTGATCCCATGACAGCTTACTTTGCTTAAGAGCCTTTGGTGAGGGACCTTGTCAAAGGCTTTCTGAAAATCTAAATACACTATATATCCACTGGATGACCCTTGTCCACATGGTTGTTGACCCCCTCAAAGAATTCTAGTAGATTGGTGACGCATGATTTTCCTTTACAAAACCCATGTTGACTCTTTCCCAACAAATCATATTCATCTACATGTCTGACAGTTCTGTTCTTTACTGTAGTTTTAACCAGTGTGCCCAGTACTGAAGTTGGGCTTATCGGCTTGTAATTGCCAGGATCGCCTCTGGAGCCTTTTTAAAAAATTGGCATCACATTAGCGTCAGTCATCTGGTACAGAAGCTGATTTTTAAGGCTAGGTTACATGCTACAGTTAGTAGTCCTGCAATTTCACATTTGAGTTCCTTCAGAACTCTTGGGTGAATACCGTCTAGTTCTGGTGAGTTACTACTGTTTATCAGTTTGTTCTAAAACCTCTTCTAATGACAACTTAATCTGGGACAGTTCGTCAGATTTGTCACCTAAAAAGAATGGCTCAGGTTTGGGAATCTCTCTCACGTCTTCAGCCGTGAAGACCGATGCAAAGAATTGATTTAGTTTCTTTGCAATGGTCTTATCATCCTTGAGTGCTCCTTTACCATCTCTATCGTCCAGTGGCTCCAGTGGTTGTTTAGTAGACTTCCTGCTTCTGATATACTTTAAAAAAAAAAAAAAAAACTTTTTTGTCCATGTCATCCTTCTCTTTGCAGTCCTCTACTGGCTAACCTTTCCTATCGCATCAAATGTAAGTGATGTGTTTTCACTTTCAAGACTTTTCACGACCTATCCCCTCCTTACCTGTGATTTCTCATTCACTATTGAGATATCAGCTCTCACCATTGATTGACCAGCGATACATATCTCCATCACCCTCGTGTTAAATTTTCAAACAAGCACCTTCATGATTTCTCCCATGCTGCTCCTCATGCTTGGAGAAGTCTACTTTGGAACTGGGTAAACATTCTGATTTAAGGGCTTGTCTATGTGAGAACTATGCATAGGTTTAATCTAAGGAACGAATTTAAGAAGATTTTGTTTAAATCTTGTCCATACAAGGTTTTATATTTTGCTTAAGGCCATGTCTATATAGAGACTTAATGCATGGCATGTTGGCCTGTGAATGTACAGTGCACTAATTCTACATGTAAAAAAGCCCTAAGAGTGGCTTCTATCTGTTTAGTTTGACTTGTTTGTAACGCAGTTAAGCTAAACGAAAAAAACCTCTCTTAAAATAGGAGTCCATGCAGAGTTTTGCAATGGTTTTAGTAAATTGGCTTAAATTCACACTTAGGTCAAACCAAGAAGGACTTTGTCTTGTAAACAAAGCCTAAGGATTGTAGAAATTCAACTATTTTGCAATTCTGGTAACCTGTGCACTGTCTCACCTATAATTGTGGTACTACAGGCCATCCACAGAGTTGATATTGGTTGGATTTGCCCTTATTTCCTAAAACATGGTTAACCTTATGATTATTTTGTGTGCAAAATGCACTTATCGCTAACAACAGAGTTGGCCTTTGGTGACTTAGATTAATTGATGATGATTGGTGAGACATACACAAAGGCTTTAAGTTTTATTAATAACATGGTCAGTATAAGAAAAATCACAAAACAAAGTGAACAAGGATAACAGCGGAATCCACATCACAGATACGAATCCATGGGGCGGTGAGATAAATGTTTAGGTTGCCACGGTCCTGACATCCTGAGGTCCTGCTTGAGGGGCAGGTTTGTTTCCTTTTTTGTGCGACTGTTTCTTACACCTGCTTATCTTCAAGATCATATTTGGTTAAGTCTTGGCCTTTTGTTCATGTTTGTCATTCTTGCTACCCATTTTGAGAGTTCTGACTATTGTAAGCATTTGCACTGATAGATGGTTGCAGGGGGGAGGGATAGCTCAGTGGTTTGAGCATTGGCCTGCTAAACCCAGGGTGAGAGTTCAGTCCTTGAGGGGGCCATTTGGGGAACTGGAGTGAAAATCTGGGGACTGGTACTTTGAGCAGGGGATTGCACTTAATGACCTCCTGAGGTCCCTTCCAACCCCAAGATTCTATGATCCTATGGTTCTCTGTATAATGTGATTAAGAATGTTTAGCTAAATGAAGACTTTGAGGTCTAACAGCATAAGTCAGAAGATTTAGCAATATCTTCTGATAGACTAATTATTATTATGACTAGGCCTCAAGCTAAATATTATGCCTCAGGCTCACTGAATAGCCTATTTTAAAATAATTATTCCTTTGTTTATTGCTATTTGTGTTATAGCTGTAGTTTCATTTACACTAATTTAGCAAGCACCTTAACTCTTTCTAAGATACAAATGATTATTTACCTGATTGCTTGAGCTCGGGTCATGGGTCCAAGATTAATTCTAAAATTTTGGAGTTTGCATTTTGCGGTGGCACCACCAAGATCTTCTCCTGACTGGGAGATCATAACTCTCACTAAATGAACTAAATTTCTTTTTTCTGTGGGTCCATATCTTATGAGTCCACGGTCAAATAACCTGATTTGACTGGCAATGGAAATTAGATTGTTCTTAATATTTTATATTGTTTTGGTTTTACCAAAAGAGAAGATGGATTTCCTGTTGCTTTTCTTATACTGATGTGTTTAACCCCCTTGAAGACTTATAGTTATTTCTTCAGCAAATACTGAATAGTTGAAGTGTTTAAATGTTCTTCTTTCCTGAGTGGAGGAGAAAAAGTAAACATTCTAATGTTTAAGATACCATTCCATTTAATGGTTTGGTTCTTCCTTTCTTCCCCCACCCCCTCCAATAGAACATGCAGACTTACTGGGGTCCTGTCCTGAAGAGGAAGCAGTCACTCCAGGCGATGAGAGTATGGATGCAGTGCTGGATGAATCTTTTCTTGAAACGTGTCCCATTCAGTCTCCATTACAAGTTTTTGCAGGAATGGGTGGGTTGGCCCTCATTGCAGAGAGACTTCCTATGCTTTATCCAGATGTAATTCAACAAGTAAGTCAAACAGTTTGATTGTCTAGATTTGTGTACTAGTTTTTTTCCTTACTATAGTGGTTTCCAAATATTTTCTGTATGGTTTGGTTTGTTTTCTAAGAGTTAAAAATCATCCTATGAATTATACCTTGCATTTGATTGATTAAATGTTGTGAAATTTTCTCCAGCTTTGCTAATTAAATATCCTCATTAAAATCTACTCCCTTTGAAGTTAGGAATTTTTCCTCAGTGAGAAGTTCTGAATAGGATATAAAATGGTAAATTACTCATTGGGGATCCAAATGCAGTTTTAGTGTGATGGAGATGCAGAGTTCTTCTTGCTAGTAGATGAAGGAAAATCGGTGGGAAGGGTCTCATTACAGGCTGCTGTGGATGTAGTTGACTCGACTGCCAGGTCCATAGGTTCGGCAGTGGCCTTGTGTTGGAGTTCCTGGCTGCAGTCTTCTGGACTTCTGTATAAGGTCCAACCAACTGTACAAGTCCTGCCCTTTTGGGATCCTTGCTCTTTTCGAAGCAGACAGTCACGAAGCTCCATGGGCTAAAGGACTCAAGGGTGACCCTAAAGTCCCTTGGGATGTATACCCCAGCCTCTTCCAAGAATCACTATAGGCCTCAACAACCCCTCTGATACTGGCCCCAACTAGCAGTCAGAACCTGCAGAGAAAAAGGAATAGGGGTTATAGGCATAGACCACTTCCCCCTTCTATCTCTCCAACAAAGCCTGCCCAACCTAGACATCCAGGTGGTTCTAAGCAGACATTCTGATGGGATACTAGAGGACACTGTACCAGTTCCCATGATGCCATACCCCATTTTTCCTTTGTTTGCAAACCACCTTTCCCACTTCCTCAGTGCTTGGTCATGTATCACCAGGGACCATTCGGTGTTGAGCACTGTAGAAATGTGATATACCTTCCAGTTTATTTCTACCCATCCTTCCCAGTCTCCCTCCCCTTCCCTCTTCAGGGACCCCTGTCAGGAAGAACGTCTGGTCCAGAAGCTGCAATCTGTCCTTTCGGTGGGATCAGTAATGGAGGTTCTGCAGAATTTAAGAGGGAAGGGTTTCTACTCCTGTTAATCCTAATCCTGAAAGCCAAGGGAGTTTGCAGGCCTATTTTAAACTTGCATCAACTCAACAACTATCTCAAAAATAATAAAGTTCTGTATGGTCACCCTGGCATCCATTATTCCACCTCCAGGGGTCCTGGAGGCTGGTATGTTGCCCTCAATTTTTGGAGATGTTTACTTCCATGTGTCAATGTACTGACATCACAAAACGTTCCTTAGGTTCGTACCAGATCCCAGTGCTTCCTTTTGTCCTGTAATAGAAAAGAAAGGTCTTACCCATACACATCAGTGGTCAAAGTGAAATTAATTGAGAGGGGAATGCTCATAAACTCAAAGATTTTAATAGGAAAAAAGTATGTAAAACATTTTTGTAAGAAGTCAGGTTATTCTCTGGAACAGCCTTAGTTTGTCTAACTTAGTTTTATTAAAACTTCCTTAAAGAGTTACTGTTTCCCTCAAACTGTGATCAAGAATGATTCTATGTAAAGCAGTTGACAGTGGGTCATTTTACCTCTACAGCAAGGCATGAGCTTCACAGAATCTATATAGAAGGGGTAATGTAGTAATTTGTAGGAGCATGGGACATGCTCGCTTAGTTTTTTCTCTGATTAGGCCTCCAACCTAAGTGGTATTAGAAATGCCTAATCAGACCAAAGGAGAGTGAAAGGAAAACTGTTTAGTGCCTCTCTGAGAGATGAGAAGGTTAAACTTGAAACCTTACAAATATTAACACTAACCAAATTTCCTCTGAGGTAAGAAAATTATGTAAAAACTATGCAAGTAATCTCTTCAGTTTCTTTGTAGTATATTGTACTACATGTATTGCCCGTGGCCAGTACTACATCAGGCTATAATCTCCTCAGATTTCATAACCTAAGCAGGTTTCCTACATATATATATTCCTATATATATGTATAAAAATTGTATGTTCCTTAAACCCTAATTCTAACTGTAATAAAATTGTGTGCTGCAAGAAATGACCCTAAATGATGACTACTTCCAAGGATTGTATTAACTTTTTTGTTGTTTTTGAAGGTGAGTGCTCCAGTAGTTACATCCACTACACAAGAGAAGCAGAAGGACAGTGATCAGTTTGAATGGGTTACCATTGAGCAATCAGGAGAACTAGTTTACGAAGCCCCAGAAACAATTGCTGCCGAGCCTCCACCCATCAAATCAACAGTGCAAACTATGTCTCCCATACCAGCTCATTCTTTGGCTGCCTTTGGATTATTTCTTCGTCTCCCTGGCTATGCAGAGGTGCTATTAAAAGAGAGGAAACATGCCCAGTGTCTGCTTAGATTGGTGTTGGGAGTTACAGATGATGGTGAAGGAAGTATGTGCTATAACTACTATGTTTATTTGTAGAACACTGCTAAATTGTTTTAACTTACATTTAAGTGTATTTACAATGTGATGCTTTAGAAGGAGGCTGGAATTGCTTTGTGTAGTTTGTGAAGAACGCAATCTTAACCACATCCTGGATCATATAAGAAAATTTAACACTGGGCTGACAGATTTTAAAATAGTTGTCATAGAGAATCATCATCAAATAAGGGTGTTTCTAGTGGGGTTTCATGAAGATCAGGCCCAGTTCAACTCAACATTTTCATCCATGATCTGGAAGTAAATATCAAGTAACTGCTAATTAAACTTTGTGAATGACACAGTATTGCAGAATGGCATATAATGATGAAGGTGGGGTCAGTCATATAGAGCAATCTGGAGCACTTTGTAAACTGGACCCATTTAAAGAAAATGTGTTTTTAATACAGCCAAATGCAAAGTTATATGTCTAGGAGCAAGGAATGCAGGCCATACTACAGACTGGAGGGCTCTATCCTGGAAAGGAGTAGCTCTGAAATGAATTTAAGATCATACTGGACAAGCAGCTCAGCATGAGCTCCCAATGCATTTCTGTAGCATAAAGGGCTAATGTGATGCTTGGATGTATAAACGGGGGAATAGTGAATAGACTAGGGATGTGATTTTTTACTTCTGTGTAGGGTTGCTGAGACCAATACTGCATATAGTTTTGGTGTCCATACTTTGAAAAGGATGTTGAAAAATCAGAGAGGAGGCAGAAGAGACACAAAAATGATTCAGGCCTGGAGAAAATGCCTTTGCAGTGAGAGAATTAGAGTTCAATCTGTTTAGCTTATCAGACAGAAGATTGAGAGGTGACCTGATCATGTGTAAATACTTTCACAGGGAGTAAACACTGGGTACTAAAAGGGTTTTCAGTCTAGCTGAGACATGCATAATAAAAACCAATGGCTGGAAGCTGAAGCCTGACACATTCAAATTGGAAATAAGGCACACTTAACATTTTAACTTTGAGGGTGATGAACCATTGGAACATACTACCAGTGGAAGTGGTGAGTGCTCCAATTTTTGATTTCTATATAGCAAGACTGAGTGCCTGTCTGGAAGATATGCTTTAGCCAAACACAAGTTATTGGGCTCAGCACAGGAGGAGCTGGGTAAAATTTAAGGGCCTGTGATATACAGATCATCAGGCTAGATTATCTAAAAATATAGTAATGATCTAATGGGCCATTCTGGATTTAAACTCTGAATTTTGTGTAGGCCAGACCAGTGAGATTTTTTTTTTTTTTTTTTTTTTTGTTGGTAACACACACAATGAATCTGGTCAGTACTAATAAAATTGGCCTTAAGACTACGAATAGAAGCTGTAGCAAATGTTTTTCTTGATCTCCTTCACCCACTGGTAGCCTGATGAAAACAAACAAATTTCTCAGCTCAAATACCTTGGCCACCTTTTTTCTGAGGGGGACCTGGTCCTTTCATGTTTAATTAACCAGACATTTATCCCTTTCCAAAGGCTAGGCCCCTAGATACCTCTAGTGTCAAAACAAGAACCTGTTCCTCCATTCATAAATTGGTTAAATGCCCTAAGGGGGTACCGGTGCACCCTAGAACATCCACCCTAGTTTAGAACCTCTGCAAAAACCAAGAGGGAGGGGCAATAAACTTCCCAATTTGCTCAGCTAGTCCCATGAACTTTGGCATTTGTTTGCCTCTTAATTTTGTGTCCTTTTTCTGTAAGCTTGTGCACACTGTGGGAGACAAAGTGAGCCAAATAACAAATGAAATTTGATATCTGGGTATTTTACTTCAGATTTGGGTAGTAAACTGACTGGAGAACCATTCAGATCTCATGTCTAGCCTGCTTCTTTTACATAATGTAAAGATCTAGAGCTACAAATCCATATATGGCCCAAAATAATTACCATTTAAACGCGCCTCAGAGGCAAATAGTGTATCTGTGTTCTCCCAGTTGGTTTTTCTACCATCCGCTTGTGGCTTGGTGTATGTATAGATTTTGGGAGCCTATAGAAAATGAGCATAAATACTTGTCATATAGACAGCAGTCGTGGGACTTCTTGCTCTCATGGGGTAATAAAACCTTCTTTTAGAAAACAGTCTGTTTTGTTCCTTTAGAAAGAAAAGTTAGATGTTTTGATAAGTTTGTGTATTTTGTGATTTTTTTTAAAGCAAAAATCTCAAGAGAATCACTTTACTGAGTCAAATAGAGCAGAAGAGTACAGAAAATTGGACAGTTTTAACTATGTACATCTTATTAACAGGCGAGAATATTGTTACACTATGATTTTATGGATCATTATCCTCTTCTCCACCCTTGATACAGTAGGGCTAACTTTAAAAATAAAATAACCAATGTGAGTTTTGTTCTATCCAATAAAACATAATTTTAGTTTTAATGTCCTATAGTGAAAATGTATTGAATCGTTACACTGTTTCATTGTATACTCACCTCATGAACGACATTACAGTTTGTGTCATTGCAAAGTTTATCCTAGCATTAAAAATATGTTGATAAAAGTGGAGAGGTTTTTCTCACTGGCTTTCTGGTGGGGAACTGTTTGTATAACCTTTCTTCAAACTTTACAGAGTAATCTAATCTTGCAGTAAAAAATATGGCCAAATATGTAATTTAGTGAAGTGGGAGAGTTGTTAATGAACTAGCTTTTCACCGTTGGAGATAAGGGTTTAAATCTTGTTTTTAATCACAAATTATATGCGTTTATTGGTCTCAGCCTAGTCCATAAAGGAAACCAGTTCATATCTCTTGCCCATGTCTCCCACCAGAAGTTTGGCTAAAAAGAAGCCTGGAATAAAATAATACATTCTGCTGAAGACTTAATATGTTCAAAAATATAGTGGATATTTTCAATAAATCATTGCGAAGATGAACATTTATGTGCTGAACTGTTAAAAGAAAATATTTCATATTTTTATACTTTCTCAACCTAGGTCATATCCTGCAGTCCCCTTCGGCTAATGTGCTTCCAACTCTTCCATTTCATGTGCTGCGCAGTTTGTTCAGCACCACACCATTGACTACTGATGATGGCGTGCTCCTTAGGCGCATGGCACTAGAAATTGGGGCGGTGCATCTTATACTTGCGTGTCTATCTGCTCTAAGCCACCATGCCCCGAGAGTGCCCAACTCTAGTCCCAACCAGTCAGAGGTAAGTTTAGCTTCTGGTTAGTGACGTACTTAGCTGCAGTAAGCTCCAGTGACCTAGTAACTAGGAAAGTCTTGTTGCTGGGGTAGCATCACGCATCTTTCTCAATCTAATGTTCTGTAGCTCTTTAAAGTGAATTCTTGAGAACTTGAATTCAAGTGAACTGCAAAAGTAATTTGAAAGTCCTTGCTAAACTGCTGCTTACATATTTCAGTGCCCTGTAATAACCTTAAAAGGCTTATTACATTTAAAAATAAATTTACTTTAACAATGTAAAGATTGCAGTCAGACACGGAAAAGTTAGGTTGCCCATGCAGCCTTTAATTTGTGTTATGATGCAGTCTTTAATTACATGATCTCATATTATTTTTTCCACAGGACTCCTGCCTCATTCAGTGCTCAAGATGGTCAGTGTGTAGCTGTTCAATATTTTTATCCTCACTAGGCAATATGTGTCTCACCATCCAACCCTACACTGAATACAGAATTATTCATTAAGTGGTTTTCATTCTTCAATAAGTGGTTCATAAACCTTAGTGAATTCATCTTTATAACTCAGTGATAGGGTAAAGTGCTTTTTTATCCCTGTTTTAGAGATGCAGAGTGAGGCACAGTGAGATTAAACCCAAAGGACCTAGAGCCTGAATTTTCAGAAAACTTAGTATTTTATAGTAGTTAATATGGTCAAAGCACAGCTCCCACTGACTTAAGTTACAATTGTGAGAGCTCAGCACTCCCACAAATCATGCTCAGGTATCCCAAATTTGGCAAATAGAAAATGAGTCGCACACAGTTAAAACCTTTTTACAGATGTTCCTTGAGTGACTTGTCCAGCATCACAAGTGAAGTAGGTGAGGGGAGTCTCTAACAGACTCATTCACTGCACAATCCAGTTAATTCTAAGTATTGTCCATTCCTGTGCTCTGAATGAGGCAGGCATCCTGTGGGAAGAAAACTAGTATTTGATCATGTAGTCAGACTGTATCTTAATGTATACACACAAGGGGATCGAATTAAGGTTGCACTTACATGTTCAGGGGTTTTCTGTTCTATGGAAGGAAACAAAACTGGAGAAGACTGTCAAGAATCACTACAGTTTGAAAGACTCTCTCGCTCTCGCTCTCCTGGGAAGAGACTGAGGTACCTAACAGGCACAGCTGTTCTTCCGTTCCTACACCAATCAGAAATACTAGTGAAGGGACACAGCCTATTCTAGAGAGAAATAGTAGAACTGATGTTTATGAATCAGGTAGAGTTAATGTTAGCCTTCTCCCAGAAATAGCTCAGCTCACATTGGTCATGGGCTGTAAGCCCAATATCAGACCAGGTAGCAGAATATTTTAGCAGTAAGTCTCCACTCAACCTCAGAAGTGCGTAATGCAGCCTGTCAATTACAACTGGCTGCACACAAGGCTCCATCTCATCTGTTTTAATCCACTCACCAGTGTCGTTACTTGTGCTATACCATATCTTATTGAAAATGGGAGCTCCCTTCCTGGAGCTGAGAGCTGTAGAACCAGTTCCCTTAGAATAAATGTACACCGATATATTCTTTATAATCCAAAATATACAGAATTTATCAGAGTGATCGTTGATGTGAAGTAACTAAATAAATGAGTAAGGAAGGCAGGATTCTGGATAGTAACCCTAGGATCAGTCATAGTTGTTCTATAACCAAAAGACTTCCATGTGTATTGAGCTGGTAGATGTCTGTCTCCGCATTACCGTACAATCTTGTCATGGCAGCTTTCTGAAATGTATAACCTTGCACTTCTAGCACAAGACCATGCCTTTTTGATCCATCTTCAGCTGCCAGGGGTTTTCACAGTGATGCTAGTAATAATCTTAGCAAGTCTTTGGTCCAGAAGTGCTCACCATTTCTAAATGATACCTTAATCAAACCTGCATCCAGAGCAGCAGCTAAGTAAATGAATTCTCCAAAAATTACTGCTTAGGGTCTAAACCCACACACCAGATACAATGCAAAATCGTGCACTAGTACTGAAAGGGACAATGTTTTTATTTCCCTCTGAATGTTGGTGAACCAAACATAAGAACGGCCATGCTGGGTCAGACCAATGGTCCGTCTAGCCCAGTATCCTGTCTTCTGACAATGGCCAATGGCAGGTTCTTCAGAAGGAATGAACAGAACAGGTAATCATCAAGTGATCCATTCCCTGTCGTCCACTTCAAGCTTCTGGCATGGAGAAGCTAGAGATGCTCAAAGCATGGTGTTGAGGACAAGAAAACCTATTGAAAGTCCAACCATTTCACTTTTGCAACAAATGCCTGTCTTGCTAGGTGGGGATCACACCTGGAAAACAAGATAGTCATATGTAGAGAATGCCACATGGAAAAGTATCCACTTTCTAGAGTCCAAAGAAATGAATGCACTACAAAGTTTTTATCACTACTACCTTGGGGGCGAGCATGTTTTGGTTCAGTCTGATCCCTCCACCATGGTCATATTTCTGAACAATTGATGGAATTAGACGCTCACAGCTCCTCTCAGAAGCAAGGGAAATTGTCCTGGGCAGAGAACAGTATATTATCACTCAAAGCAGTGCACATACAGCATACTTATGGATTCAGGGTAGGATTGGCTGAGTAGCTATCCCACCAACGATTCTGTACGGCATCTGAATTAGGAAATCTTTGAACTAGTGAGCCAGCAATTCAGACACCTAGAAGTAGACCTCCCTCGCAAATCACAAATGGACAAATTGGAGAAATGGTCTGAGGTAAACCGAATGAAGTTCAATAAAGACAAATGCAAAGTGCTCCACTTAGGAAGGAACAATCAGTTTCACACATACAGAATGGGAAGAGACTGTCTAGGAAGGAGTATGGCAGAAAGATCTAGGGGTCAATAGTGGACTCACAAGCTAAATAATTGAGTCAACAGTGTGATTACTGTTGCAAGAAAAAGGCAAACGTGATTCTGGGATGCATTAACAGGTGGTGTTGTAAACAAGACACGAGATCATTCTTCCGCTCTACTCTGCGCTGGTTAGGCCTCAACTGGCAGTATTGTGTCCAGTTCTGGGCACCGCATTCAAGAAGATGTGGAGAATTGGAGAGGTCCAGAGAAGAGCAACAAGATGATTAAAGGTCTTGAGAACTGACCTATGAAGGAAGGCTGAAAGAACTGGGTTTCTTTAGTTTGCAAAAGAGAAGACCGAGAGGGGACATGATAGCAGTTTTTAGGTATCTAAAGGGTCATCAGGAGGAGGAAAATTGTTCACCTTAGCCTCTAATGATAGAACGAGAGAAGCAATGGGCTGAACACTGCAGCAAGGGAGATTTAGGTTGGACATTAGGAAAAGTTCCTAACTGTCAGGGTAGTTTAAACAAATGGAGATAAATTGCCTTAGGAGTTGTGGAATCTCCATCTCTGGAGATATTTAAGAGTAGGTTAGATAAATGTCTATCAGGGATGGTCTAGGTAGTATTTGGTCCTGCCATGAGGGCAGGGGACTGGACTCGATGACCTCTTGAGGTCCTTTCCAGTCCTAGAGTCTATGAATCTATGAAACTAGAGCACTGTTTCACCAGCGAAGTGGATTCTCCTTCAGTAGGAGCAGGTGCCCTCACGTAGATGACATGCTGTATGCTTTCCCACCCCTTCCTGTGATGATTTTTTTTAAAAATGAGAGCTTCACCAAGCCTGTACTGAAGCCTATATTCCTGAGGTGAGGGCTCTCCTGAAGTGCTCAGGTCCAAAGAGACAGCATATTCAACTATAGTTACATCTTCATGAGTTTGGGCACGTTGTAGTTTTACTATTAAAGTGACTTTAGGTTTGGCTTTAAAACTAAAATCATGAATGCAAAGCATTGCCAATATATTATTGCAAAGGCCATAATGATATATTTATGTAGTGTAAAAATGTTATAATTTTAAATGTTACTGCTTTTCCTTTTCTAGCAGTAAAAAAAGATTTCTAAGATGCGTAGTAAATATATTTTTTACTTATTGTTTTTTCCAATTCAAAACTTGTAATTCAATCTGTTTATGTATTTTAATGTTACGTGAGTGGTATTTGCTTTTTAATAACAAATAGTTTAACAGCTTTATTTCCTCATTCTCTTTACTTTACCTGAAACAACGCAAAAGGTGAAAATCAGAAGAGAAAATTAAGTCATCTCCAGTTTTTGGCATAGGCCAAAATTTTCAGTATGGGGTGCCTGACATTAGGCACCTAAATAAGTGACCTGCTTTTCAGAAGTGCTCATTACCCAAAGCTCTCAGTAATTCTAATGAGACCTGTGAGTGCTCTGTATATCTGAAAAGCAGGTCACCTGTTTAGGTGCATAACTTTAGGCATCAGTTGGAATTTTCAGAGTTCTTATCTTCTATATATGATGTTTCATCTAAGATCTGGCAGCTATCTTTTAAATTTAACACAGGCACCAGAATATTTTAACACATGTTAAAACAGTTTACTAATCTAATGCTACTCTGCTATTAAATTTATTTTATTATTTAAATGCAGTGATGAGCACCATAAGAATAAGCAATCTGAGCACCTCAGAAAAGTTAGTGAAATAAATGTCATGACACTCCAAGATCAGGAAGTATTATCCCCATTTTACTGGAGTAGAAACTGAGATGCCATTGAGTTTAAGTAACTTGGGCCGCATATGAATTTTCTGGCAGAGCTGGGAATATAACCTGTTTCTCCTGATTTATAGGCTTATGCCTCAACCGTTCCATAATTCTTTTACTACTTTAGCAAGTTTATTCACAGTTAATCCATGTAGTTTCATAGTCCAAGTCTTAGCAGCCTGCAGAAAGATCTGAAATTACATTTTATTTTCCATCCAAATTTGTCTAATAATTATAATTTTCATTAAACTTAGCTAGATTTTAGTGCTGGTTGTAGAGCTGCATCGTTTAACATGATCCTAATTAGGGATTCCTAGTACATTCCTGGTTCTGTACTAGAAATCCACATGTGTTGCAGAGTCTTTCCTGTCCTGGGGGTTGAATTCCAGTGGATGTTTGTTTGTGACAGGTTCCCCGCGGGGTGCCACCTGGAACTGGGGTACCACTGAGCTCTTCTGACCCACCCACCTGAGCTCCCTCTCACACTGTACTGCTGTGACAAACTGCCAAACCCTCCAACCTGCACTTTCCGCAGCATATGTACAGGTAGGGGGACACCCAGCTGCAGTTACATGCAGGCTCTCTGACCAGCCTCTGCATAGGAAGGCTACAGCTAAGGCAACTCCCAGCTCCCCCTCTGGAGTATAAAGCCCAAATTATACCATCTTGCGCTGCACAGGGAGCTGTACAGGGTAAGCTCATAAAATTTGTCCCCTCCCTCAATGTGGAGAGGAATATGCAACAGCCTTTTGCCTCTAAGCGAAGATTCCCATACACTTCACTCTAACTCACTGGTTTAGATAAAACAAAAACAAGTGTTTTAACTACGAAAGATAGATTTTAAGTGATAGCAAACAGATCAAAGCAGATTACCTAGCAAATAAACAAAAATGCAAACTAAGCTTAATGTGCTAAATTGATTGGATATGAATAGCAGATTCTCACCCTAAGAGATGATACAAGCAGGCTGCAAATTCTTACAGGGCAAGTTGTACTAGCTTTATAGCTTGGAATCCCCAGGTATTCCATTCACAGGCTAAAAATCCCTTTAGCCTGGGTCCAGCACTTTCCCCCAGTTCAGTCTTTGTTCCTCAGGTGTTTCCAGGAATCTCCTTGTGTGAGAAATGAAGAACCACAGATGATGCCACTCCCTGCCTTATATAGCTTTTGCATAGGGCGGGAACCCTTTGTTTCAAAGCTTATTTCCCAGACCAATCATCTTGGGATGTCAGTATTTTTCAAGAGAAGTTTGGAGACTGGTCTCATCACATGTCCTTGTAGAGTCATAGCAGACATTACTTGGAGGCTGTCTGTAGCCTTTTCAGGAAGGCTTCCCAGGTGGGAGATTAAACTTCTCCTAAGGCCTATTGTTTTTTCCTAATGGCCCAATGCCCTGAATAGGTTCTTCCCCACACATTATCTAGACTGAAAGCATCTTATCTAATGGGCGTTACTCAGGTGTAACTACTTTTGAACTACAGACACATAGTCAATATGCATAACTTCAGATGCAAAAATGATACATGCTTACAAATAGGATAATCATATTCAGCAAATCATAACTTTTCCAAAGACACCTTACATGGCTTATCTTTCATAAAATACATCATAATTATGTCATCATCATATCATATAATAAAGTCACTGTGAAGAATATGGGGTGCAGTGTCACAATGTCCATGAGTTTGTTTTAATAAGTAAATAAAAAGCAACAAAAAACCTTCTTTCCTGAAGGATAGAAGGAATTGTGAAGGACCTGGACAATATGATCTATAATCACTTTTTGTTTTTATTAGCCACAGGTGTCAAGCACGCACAACAGTGTATCAACAGAAGAACAGCAACTCTACTGGGCTAAGGGTACTGGCTTTGGAACTGGCTCCACTGCTTCCGGATGGGATGTAGAACAAGCTTTGACTAAACAAAGGCTGGAAGAAGAACATGTCACCTGTCTTCTGCAGGTACGGAATGGTGAAGTATAAATAACCCATATAGGCATTCATGCATGTGGTGGTAATATAGTTAAGCCTGTAAAAAAGTTGTATTCTTAACCCCTTTTCACTCCAGTATTTGAAGTGTTTTACTTACTAGGCTGAAACACCCATCAGCCATTTGTGAGCCTATACTTAAAAAAAATAAAATTTATTTTTCCTGTGTTGTGGCTTAAAAAAAGTCTAGATTTTCTCATAACAAATGTGAATTTATGAAAATGTAGGACTGAACCAGTTGGAGCAGAAAATTCCAATAAGCTATTTGCTTAAAGATGGATGCAATACACCCGTGACCTCAAGTAATTAATTGTGCAGCTGTTTTGTTAGACATTTGCAGGCTAAGCTGCTGAAAACAGGAGATTGTAAGCTTGATGTGCACAATAGATTTGTAGCAAAGGTGGATGGCCCTGTGATTATATGATTGGGGGAGGGGTTTGTTCCTGACCACCAAAAATGAGAACACATGCCAGCCTTTCAGGATGGGGAGTATTTCTTTGTTATCATAACACACCAATTACTTTATCAAAGTCAGGAAGGTTGCAGAGCATGGTCTTCTATAGACTTGAGTTTGATGCTTTAGGACCTTCAGGGTCACTTGAGTATACAGAGCATGTCTCTGTTCAGCCAGGTAATACAGTGAATGTGGCAAACATAAATTAGCAAGAGATCATAAGAAGCTCAAGTTTAAATGATAAACACCGAGTTACCCCCCCCCCTCTCCCCCCAGGAGGAGGATCACCTATAAGTTTATAACCTCTATCATAGTGATCCATAAAAAGAACAGAGCACAGAAGCAGATGTGCTTAGCTGTGAGCACATGGACAGCTCTGAATGTTCACTGAACCGAGAATATTCTAGGAGATTTCTGTGGTGCTTTTATACTCCCATGTAGACCTATTGACATCCAGGCAAAAGCAAAGGCAGATGATCAGAGAAGTAGACCTAGGAGACTAGGAACAGATTACTTTCTAGTTTGCCAAATAGGCTTGTTTGTGATTTCCTCCTTGTTTTTCACCACTTGCAAGGGTAACTGATTTTTTTTAAGTCTCTTTTTATTACTCCAAATTGTCCAAGAAGGCTATGTGTTCAGACGTAGGGGATTTATCTCAAAAGGCTCCATTCAGTCTTCCCATCAGGCACCTCTCTCTTCTCTGGGCTTGTTCAGCATGCCACTGAACTTGAACCATATACATTTTATTTATGATTGTCTGAAATGAGCTTATTGCTACTTCAGAGCTGAGCAAAAGTTTGAGTGGCCTGAGGCTGATGGCATATTCTGACAAAGTATATAGTTTAACTACTGATATAAATATTGCCTTTTTTCATTTATAAAATGTATTTATACTCTTAAGTACTGAAAAAGAAAAATGCATAATGTAAATACATAAACTACCACATTGTCAGTTAAAGGACTCTTAGATCACCATTATTATACGTCCATATGCAAAAGAATCTGTCTCCTATCAAGCATCTTTTATTGAAGAAAAAAATTAAAAAAAGAAAAACTATTAAATAAGCCTAGTAGCAAGCCATGAAATTCAACAAGCTCATGCTTGAATTCCAGAGCCAAGGGCCCTTTTTATAAGAAATCCTACCTCTGCAGTCAGTACAAATTTAACTCATGGAGCTGTCAGCTCATATGCCTTTGCTAGTCTTTACTGCTGGGACAGAGCACAGGGGAGAGACAGTTTTTAGTGTGGCTCAGGCCTGAACCACATAAAATGTAATAAGTAAACAATAGTTTCCAGTTAGTTTCCAAGCAACTAATTGAAGTCCTTGTAGATGATAGAACACAAGCTTCATGCTCCCTACAAGACAATTCACTACACAAACAAGGAAGAAGACAGCTGTATTATTCACTGACTAAAGATCAAAGGCAGTCTTCAGGGTTAGCCCCATGCAGGGAGTAATCTCATCAGAAGTGAGGAAGTATAGGTAACTGGTGAGGTCTATATTTAACAGTAAAAGTTGCAGTCTCTGCTAGATGTTGATGGTTAAGGTATTCTCTGTTGTTGACCATCTAAGATCCAACAGGTTATGCATCTTATTGTTGAGAGGGCAGATGCTTCTTACTGTCTTCACTGTTTGCCATATGATTTACAAATTGGATTTATCATGGGATTAAACTGGAGATAGGATGTGTTTAGAAGGTAGCTATTCTAATAGGAGTATCAGAACTCCCCCAATGACACACAACAAAGATATGTCTAGCAATTTAGTGCTTTCAGTGGGTTTTTTAAACCTAAACTTTTGTGTAATAATTTGAAGTGGCTTTATTTAATGCTTATTTTACCTTCTTAGCTTAGCAAAAATAGTAATAAATGGTTATCTAGTAATTTCTATATAGGATTCTATCTAAATCATCTTTGAGCTTGAAGGAGTAACTTCCAACATTTAATAGGCAAAATAACAAGCTAGCCATTAAGTAGATATTGACAATTTGAGTTATTTCCTCTAAAATGCATAAGATTTTGACTAAGCGTCTCAATATATTTTAATTTTCAGGTTCTTGCTAGTTACATAAATCCTGCAGGGAGCATATCAAATGGAGAGACCCAGACTAACCATGAGGGTAGAGGACAAAACAGCAATGCTCTTCCATCAGTTCTGTTAGAGCTACTCAGTCAGTCTTGTCTCATTCCAGCAATGTCGTCATACCTCCGTAACGATTCAGGTAAAGTGCTGCTGTGGTTTTTGTTTAAAGCATATTGCACTTCTTTCTCTGAAATGAGCCTGGTGGAAAAGGAGAGCTGCTATTGACAAAATCAGGATAAATGTAAAGATTCATTTGCAAGAGAATTTCATGCTACTTGAACAAAATAGACAGTCCCTGCAAATTTCCGTCAGCGTTATTTTTGACATTTAAAAAAAATGAAAAAGCATATTTTTACTCTTTTATGGTAGATTTATGTAAGTCTTATGAAATGAAATTTGTTTGCTGTGGCTGTTGATGTGATCTCTCTATTTTGTAGAGTTTTAAACTCTTGTAGTTTGAAATTATCCCTTTTTCAAAACTACTTTAAAAAAAATCTGTTTACAGATGCTATCACCTTGAAAAATCACATTTCTATCAGACAATTTTGTATCTTACTATTCTTCCAGAGCTAGTTCCAAGGATATTCATTATGGGTGCACATGTGCTCCTGGGAGTGGAAATCGTTCTGTTGCAGTGTTTGTTGGTTCACCCCTGCCCTCTGTGCCTCCTCATGCTGTGAACCAAGGGTATAAATGGCAGTGTGGACTTTTGGTATACAGTTGTTAATCTTTCTGTCCTAAGTGTGTGGTGTTAATGAGAAATTTATAGTTGACGTAATGTTAATGTGCATACACGTGCCAGTTGTTGGCATTAACCAGAAATCCTGGTTAAAGGTAACATATAGGCATTTTGTGAAAATGTGTAAGCCCGACCATTACTTGTGAACTTTCTAAAAGTGGGAGTGGGTATTCAGCCATGAATGATTCTGTACCTTTTAAAAAATTCTGGTTTAGTTCTCCTGAAGCTGCAATAGCTGGCTCCCTCTGTTATGATGTCAGAGATGTTATGGATCTCCATTGGAGCTTGAAAACAGCTTGCAGGGTGTCATGTTAATATTTCATTCCTTGAGGCAAAAGACAAACCATATGGGATAGGAGATAACTTTTTACAAGTGTTTTTTCAAAACCATGCATATATAGAACAAAATAAAGGCTGTATAGCTCTGTAAATACTCTGTGGTAGGTGGGGAACTGTTATTTTGAGCTGAAGCAATCCAAAAATGTCTTCAGAGAACCTCAATCAACAAAAATTTTGAACAATGTGAGGAATGTTTCTCTGGATATTTCAGAGTATTTTACACATCACTGTAGGATTATCTGATTTTCCAGAAGACTCTGGTCAAGTATTTACAAACTTGCAGCTCAAATTTAAGATAAATCAGAGTAGCTAATTTCAAACACTATGGCTAATGCAAGTCCTGTTATGGTGTTAATCTTGATAGTTAGAATTTTTTCTTATCTAAAATGATGCCGACTAGTTTTATGTTCCATTGAAACAACTTACTTAGTTTTGCCTGAGAGAACAAGTTGTTTCGTTAATTGTAGCTGTGGGCCATGTTGTCCATAAATGACTTTTTAAAATAAGTGGTTTATTCCTTCTGTAAATTAACTTCTGTAATATACTGCATATTAACTTATTAATAGATTCAGAAAAAAAGCTATTTGAATAGACTTAAGTTTCAATTTAATAATTCAGATCAAGATTTTCAAAAATAGGCGCCTAAAGTTAGGGTCCTAAATCCCTGTATAGGTGTCTGCTTTTGGCACCCATTTTTGAAAAATCTTTGTCTCAGTTCTTGCAGGGCTCTGTATCTCTGGAAAGGAATTTTAAAATTTCCTATGGAGTAGAGCAAAGTTACTACCCTGTGCCCAAATGTCAATTTTGCTGAGTGGCACTTAGTACTGTTAGCAATTTAAAAAGAAGTTAAGAATCCTACTTGTAACAAGCTTTTAATTGAAATTTTTATTCAGTACAAGGTGTTACACTTTCCTTAGAATACCCAATAAAATTCAGCACAGAACCAGTGAAATATGGCACAGCTTTTCTCTGAGAGAGACTGACAGCAGCAACCGATGAGCTGCTTCTCCTGCTGGGCAGTTGCTGGGGCTGAATAAGGTTGTCATTCAGGGAGGCCAAGCTCTGTGCAAGTCCCGCACCATATGAAGGGCAGAAGTTACTGATTAGAGGTTCTGGATGAATGTGTCACAGCTCATACAGATAGGAAGGAATGAAGGAGATGTGGCTTTTGGAAATAGAGCAAGTATCCGAAGTTTGTTGACCAGACCATACAGAGAGGCCTGTTTCTTCCCCCACCCCGTGAGGGAGTGGGAAGGCTCTGGTGGGAAATCTTAAAGAAGTTAAGCAGATGTTCTGTTGCTGGGTTATTGCCAATTGTGGATATTGGAAGGTTGAAAGGAGGGATATATAAGAACAATATACTTCATGGCTGTGAATTTAAAAATTGTCAAGGAGTGGCTGAAGTAAAGGAGAGGTGGTTCTTTTTTTCACGGAAGGATGCATAAATATAAATATATGACTAAGTTGCTACCATATATTGAAAATTCACAAGGAACTTCTGTGTATCTAAATTCTCAACCCTTATTTTACTGTATTTTTTACTAAATTTACAAAAAAATCTGTCGTCATTATACTTAACAAATAAGTCCAAATGAACACACTTGAATTTTTCCTGATGTGTTTTAATATACCTTCTTTGCTTTCTTTTTTAGTTACATGTTCATTGGAGGCATTTTATAAGACAACTCTTTTATCTAAATTTTTTTAATTTTTGGATTAGAAAAACAGCCATGAAGGTCTGCACTCTCAAAATATCAATCAAGGTTTGCTTTTGAGATGTTAATAAAAAGGGGACCTGTATGAAATCCGTAAAGGAGAGAAGGAAATGTGCTGATAGGTACAGATCTGGGAAAATGAATACACCCAGAAAATATTGCCTTCTCTTCATGCATTTTTGAGACAAAACATTAGCTAGCTTGAACTGAGTATGCAGTTATTTGGTATAAAGACAGATGATTATATTAATGGACAGAAATCATAAAAGTGATGTTGGAGTGCTTAGCTTTTCTAGGATAGGTAACACAAAGAGACAGCTTAAAGAGAAACTAACAGCTTTGGATTATAAATTAGAAGGATTTTTCTAAGTTTTGTGGTTCTAAGTAATATTGAGTATGCAAATGAAGGTTGCATTTCCTTCCCAAACAGTGCCACAGAAGGAATTTAGATCTTTGGGGCACTTCAAGAACCGCTGATATAGGGTACCAGACACTCATAGATAACTACATGAAAATCCAGTGCTATTAATGTATAATTCATGAGGGGCGGGTGGGGGGGTCGGGGGGGGCTGTGTATTTTATGTTTATATCTTTTCCATCTTAGTTAAATATATATATAAAACTCTTAAAAATTAGTTCTAAAGTTAGCACTCAGAAATTAAGAAATATTAGAATTAAGATTGCCTGTGCAAACTTGTGTATATGCATGATGATAGTCTTCAGTTATACAGTAACATAGTATTCTTTTCCTACAGAACCCCTGCCTTATTTAGTTTCTAGGATGGACAATGCTCAAGAAATGATGCAGCTGTTAAATATTTTTTTCCTGAAGTATATGGCTCCTTACCTCATTTACAGCACACATTCCACACCCTTCACTGAATATGGAACTTTTAATTTCCTCATGGGTTTTTCTGTGATACTGATCTGAGCATCTTTGCAATGCCCCTGCTAGTTAGGGAGGGTTTTCACAGATGAAGAATTTACAAAGCTCCACTAATCTTGTGTGCCTCGATGTTTGATTGGGCACCCAATTCAAAACACATTGAACCTGACTCTTTCAGAATATTTATTATTTTATAGTACTCTGTATACTCAAAACACTGCATATTTCTTAACTAAGTGTCCTAAAAGCAAAGTGACTTTCTTAAGGTCATACAGTGAATCTGTGGCAAAGTCAGGATTCTCAAGTCCTCTTAACTCTCAATCCTGTACTCGTTCTTCAAGACTACACTACCTTACTGCCAGAGGTGCTGAGCATTCAGTACTTCCATTGATTTTAGTTGCAAGTATGGAATGCTCAGCATCTCTGGAGATGAAGGCAGAGGAATCTCAGGTGTGCACACTCAGAATATGAGTAGCGCACAGTTAGTGGTAGTCTATGAAAATATGGATTTAGGTGACTTTGCCGAGCACCACAGGGGCCAGGGATAGAACTCAGTTCTTCCTGGTATCAAACTGCTTTAACCATCTTTTTTTCTTCCTGCTTCATTTACTGCACACCTACCAGTTGTAAAAAGCAAAGGTCCTACAAACAGCCTCATTTACCATAGAGCCTTGATTCATTTTCTGAGTACCATCCATCCTGACTACTGAATGAAGCTGGTGTCTTGTGGAAAAAATTGTGTGATCATGTAATTAGACACTGTCACAGTGTGTTTGTGCACTAGGATGCAGAATAAAGATTTCATGAGAATCCTTAAATCTGATATTTCCAAACTCGAGTGCTTGGATTTGCAGTATTAGCATGTTCAATGTTGTAACTTTAAGTACTTCTCTGGGTTTTTGAAAAGACAAATATTGTGCAACTCTTACACCCTCCCACCACACACACCATCAGCAGGGCTTGAACCCCAAAGTCTCCAACACAAACACTAGCACTTGACCTAAAAGGTGAATTGCCCTACTAGGGAGCGCAAGTAGACTGTTATCCTTTGTAGACATGAGTGAGTAGAGGAGCATGCATAATACACTGAGTGTATTATGTATGTATGAGTACCCCATTGTACAGACCAGACAGTGGCATACTCAACTGCACTGCCCCTCTGAAGCAATCTGACAAATCTAAATAGATGAGACTTGAATCTGCCCCATTAGAGATCTTGGTTTTATTCCAAGCTTGTGTAACCTCTCAGTGAGGTAAGGAGGCCTTATCCAATAAGGTTTGTAAAGGGCACAAAATTATTGCCACCAGTTAGTGTGACTAGAAGAAATGACTTGAATTCATGGTCTCCTGGCTTCTAATCCAAACTGAGAAATTAGGGCATTGCATACATAGTGCTAATAAAATGTTCAGGGTGTTTCACATTCACTCAGGAACAAGCTGTATTGAGTAACACATTACCAGAAAATAGCAGTTTTCAGGAGCCCCATAACTTGCCCACAGCAGAAGGAATGGCCAAGGGGTCAACAAATGCTTACCTTTACCTCAGGACTTTCCCCCTGCTGCAAACCATGGTGAATCTAGAGCTCTTTTTTAAAAAGGGGAGAAAAAATAATGGGAAGGGTTTTTTTTAATAATAGAAAATATAGGGGTTGCTATTGCTCCCTCTACAATTAAGTATTATATAGGTTGCTGCTGCTGTTACAATGTTATGAGATAGAATAGTCTTTCAGTGTTTTGGGGATGACTGCAATTTTGTCTTATTTATAGACTCATCTTAAGTACAGTTAACTACAAGTACAGAACGTGTCTTGCCTGTAAAGTCTCTTTTTGGCAGAGCTTGTTAATAGGCACCTCTGTTTGTGAAATACTCTAATATTAAGTTGCATGTGGTATTGATTTAATGACAGCTCTTACAACTAGAAGTTTATCTTAAGTTTTCCTGAAGTTTAAATATGTTCTGTCAGGTTCATTCTAGATTAAAGAAATCTATATGGCAAAAGATCACGTGTTCCTGATAAAAGTGAAATTGATAAATAAGCAGATGAAGACCTCTTAAATGTCACTTAATCATTTAGAAACCTCACTTTGAAACAGGTCTTTGCAACCCAAGCTGATCACTCAGTCACGTCCTGCATCATTTTCTGGGGAAGAGCAAGGTGATCCAGATGTCCTTGAAATTGTAAATTGGACATTTTTCATTAATTTCCCTAATTGCGTTTTTCTCTTTAATACAGAGAAGGAAAAGTCTTTTGTGAAGAGGGTGAAGGTATCCAGACATTATTCATAAGGGTCAGAGTTACAATACTACTGAAACTATTACTCTGAGTGACTTTAATGTACAATTATATTTGTATTCTTAGTGTAGAATTACCATGGCATTTACAATTAAATATCTTTTATAAAAGAATATTGAAGGAAACTCATCACTTTAGTATGATGAGATTTTAATATACTTATGTCTTGTTCATGTCTGAATGAGAACATGATGCACGTTTATATTTGTATTATGCTATTTTCATTTGATAGGTTTTAAAAAAATTAAGAAAAAGTTAACAAAACATGTTTTCCTTAATGAGAACTTAGGTATATCTCATATTTGTAGTTTCAAGTGAAGTTTTTTACTGTTTCATAATTTTTACATATCTTTCATCCAGAAAGATCATTCCTAATCGTTTTTCAAATACAGGAATGACTTCATCTGCTGATGAAATGTAGCCATCTCTGCAATGAAACACAGTTCGTTTGTTACATCAGTAGTTCCCAGGAGTGGCTGGCAACTAGTTTGAGTCACCATCTAGTTCTTGTGTGAGTCATGATCTGGTTGAGTGTTTTATATTTTGTATTTAAATAGTAAAGGTATTTTATTTGATCCAATGGACCTCTGAGATGTATGAAGAAATAAATAATACTAGCCAAGACTTTTACGTAAGGGAAGGCAGAAAAGAGAGAGAAGTGATTATCATTTTTAGTCCAAGCAACTCTCAGTCTATATAGAAAAGGTGGGGTAAGGGAACAGAAGATAAGAAGGAAAGGAAAAAAAAATGGGCTGTCTTTTGTTACCTATTTATACAGTGCATAGCACAATGGGGCTGAGACAGGAAGGCTCTATCAAAAATTACCACTGTTCTAAAATTAAATTTAGCAGTACTGGTTTCTCTGTGAATTGGTTCTCATACACAACACAGTAGATCTCAGTCTGGAGAACTGTAGGCTTAATATACTGATCTGAACCCAGAAGGTGAAGAGTTTGGATGCCTCTGTCTCTCTTTATAATAAAGGCTGGTAACTGCATCTGAAGCTCGAATATTCTGTCTTTGTGTTTACTAGAAGAAACTGACATGCTGGCTGCTGGGAAGGCTTGGGACCCTTGTGTTTTTTAGGCAGCTTTTCCTTTCGACTTTCTTCCTTGCACTTTAGTTTCAGACCCACAGAACTCAGTGAGGGAGAAGTTTGTGGTCAGCACTGCTTCTGATGGCATGGCACTACTGTCTGTCTTGGCTTTCTACCTGAAGAAGAGACTCCTTATGAATGTCTTCTAACAAGAATTCCTTCTCCACTTGGAGGAGACAGCGTCTTCCTTGTTCGGAGTCTTATTCCACAGCTGACAATGGAGGAAGTGTGAGAGTGTTGGTGATCTGAAGATAGAAGCTAATTGGCATTAAAACTATCAAAACCTACTTTAAGTTCCTGTATGACGATTGGTCTTCATACTTGATTTTAGATATCTGTGCACAAATGCAAGGCGTTCGGGGAATAAACAGGAAGAACTGGAAGTATTAGTACATAAGCTAAATTATTATTTAATTGGCATCACAGATTTGGTGGATTGAGTCTGATGACTGGAATATTTGTATAGCAGGGGATATCTTGTTCAGGGAAAAAATGGAGGAGGGATTGCATTCTACATAAAGGATATATGCACTTATTCTGAGGTCCAGAAGGAAGTGGGAGGCAGACCAGTTAAGAGTTTCTGAGAGAAAAGGATTAAAAAATAGGAATGGTGGTGTGCTGGGAGTCTATTACAGACCACCAAATCAGGAAGAAGTAGATGATGAGGCATTTCTAAATCAAATTACAGAAATATCCAAAACATAGGACCTGGAGTAATGGGGGACTTTGACTACTCAGACATTTGTTGGGAAAGTTTTATACAGCAAAACATACATTCTAAGAACTTAGTGGAGACTTTATCAGGGATAATTTTTTGTTCCAGAAAGTGGAGGAAGTAACCAGGGAGACAGCTATTTTAGACTTGATTCTGACCAGCAGGGAGGAATAGGTAGTAAATGTGAAGGTGGAAGACAATTTGGGTGAAAATTACGGATTTCATGAACCTAAGCAAAGGAAGGAATAAGAACAGCACAATAAGGATAATGGACTTCAAAAAAGAAGACTTTTTAACAAATTCAGAGAATTAGTAGGTAAGGCTGTATAAGAAGAAAATCTAAGGGAAAATGGAGTTCAGGAAAGCTGGCAGTTCTTGAGGAAACAATATTAAAGGCAAAACTGCAAACTGTTCCAATGCAAAGGAAAGATAGGAAGAATAGTCAGAAGCCAATATGGCTCCATCAATAGCTCTATAATAACATGAAAATCAAATAGGAATCCTCCAAAAAATGGAAACATGGTCACACGCTAAGGAGGAGTACAAAAGAACAGCACAAAATCGGAAAAGCTAAGGGACAAAATTATAGAAGCTAAGGCACAAAGTTAGTTACACCTGACAAGGGACATAAAAGACAATACGAAGAGGTTCTTTAAATACATTAGGATGAAGAGAGATGAAAGAAAGTGTAGTTCCTATACTTAGTGGAGAAGGAGAGCTAATAACTGATGACATCAGAAAGCTGAGGGATTTAGTGTCTGTTTTGCTTCAGTCTTCATTAAAAAGATTAGTGATGACTCAATACAATTAATATTGACAACTGGGGGAAGGAATGCCTTCAGAAATAGGGATGGAACAGGTTAAAGACTATTTAGGTAAGTTAGATGTATTCAAGTCAACAGGGTCTTGTAAAATTCATCCTAGGGTATTTAAGGTATCAGTTTGTAAGCATCTGGAGGATAATAGGGTTATAAGGAATAGCCAGCATGGATTTGTCAAGAACAAATCATGCCAAAGAAATTTAATTTCCTTCTTTAATAGGATTATTAACTGAGTGGATGGGGGAAGCAGTAAACCAGATATGTTCATTTTTAGTGCGGCTTTTGACACAGTCTCAACATGACATTCTCATAAGCAAACTAGGCAATGTGGTGTAGATGAAAGTACTTCAAGGTGGGTGCACAACTGGTTGAAAGATCATACTCAAAAAGGTAGTTAATGGTTGTCTGTCAAATTGGGAAAGCATATGTAGTAAGGCCCTCACGGGGTCAGTCCTGGGTCTACTAGTCAATATTTTCATTAATGACTAGGATAATGGAGTAGAGAATATGCTTATGAAATTTGCAGATGACACCAAGGTTGGAGGCATTGTGAGCACTTTAAAGAACAAGTTTTTAAAATATAAAATGACCTTGACAAATTGGAGAATTTCTCTAAATTAAAGAAAGATAAATGCAAAGTACTTCAGTTAGGAAGGAAAACTCAAATTCACAACTATGTAGGTGGTACTGCTGAAAAGGATCTTGAGGTTATAGTGAACCACAAACTAAATATGCGTCAGTGTGATGCAGCTGCAAAAAAGCTAATCTTCTTGGGTGTATTAACAGGAGCGCTATATGTAAGACATCGGAGGTACTTGTCTCACTCTGCTCTGCACTACTGAGGCCCTAGCTGCAGTACTGTGTCCAATTCTGGGCACCACAATTTAGGAAGGATTGTGGACAAATTGGAAAGAGTCCAGTGGAGATCAACAAAAATAAAAAGTTTGGAAAATCTGAACTATAAGGAAAAGTTGAAGAAACTTGGTATGTTTAGACTTGAGAAAAGAAGACTCAGGTGCGACCTGATAAGTCTTCCAACTTGTTAACTATAAGAGTAGTTAAGCTCTGAAATAGGATTCCAAGGGGGGTTGTGGAGTCCCCATCACTGGAAGCTTGTTTAAAAAAAAATATATATATTAAAAAAATGGGACAAACACCTGTCAGGGCTGGTCTAGGATTACTTGGTCCTGCCGTAGTGCAAGAGGCTGGACTTGACTTCTCAAGATCTCTTCCTGCCTTACATTTCTCTTATTCTATGCTTCATAGAGTGAGACTGCCATTTTGAATGCTCTTTTGAATTTCATCAAATAGTCTAGCATCACATCACATTTGCAGATTTATTAAATAGTTGTGAAGTTTCATCCTGCTAAGTCTTCCATGGCAAACTGCCGAAAACTTAATTTAGTTCTGAAGGAGATAATGGAGCAGCCTTCTAATTGTATAGCTACCCATATCCCTTTTTTCCTCATTGTTTAAAGTTGCCTGTCCAACTGAAGTCTCTCTTCTACTACAGGATTAGTGAGTTAAATGGCCCTGACTCCACCTTACTCCCCAAGACAAAATAGTACTTTGAACACAGCGGAAAATCCTACCCTATCATTTCACTTAGGACATTACTTTTGTATCCTCAAGAGATTGGATGCATCCCTGTTTGCAAATCCATCCAATTCTGCTTAGACAGGACCTACTACTTCAAGAAATCTGATGCCTTGTTGTTTTCTTATATTGGCAAGAACAGAAGAATGAAAGTTTCAGAGAGAGCTGTCTGTTGGTTGGTCCAACCTTCTAAGCGTAAACAAAGGCTGGAAAAAAAACTCAAGTCTGAGTATATTCACAATATATCTATCAATACTTGGGCAGAAAGAGAGTATTTTGTGAAGAGCTCTACAGAGCACCCCCCTGGAAATCTCTACATCTTTAGCAAGAAACTACAGTGTTGAAGTTTTCATCCTCATCTGAGGAGGTCTGCACAGGGATAAACGCCCCTACCTGACCCAGGTCAGCTGACTCAGGCTGCGGGGCTCAAAATTGCTATGCATACATTCAGGGTCACGGGATCCCAGGGTCAGGCTCCAGTCTTGGCCTGAATGTCTACACAGCAGTTTTTTAGCCCTGGAGCCTGACCCCAGATGTATAAGTCAGCTGACCTGGACAACTTGTGGGGTTTTTATCCTGGAGTAGATGTACCCTGCGTCTCCTTTTGGTCATTAGGCCTTTTAAGCTGCTGTTCTCTCTTGATCTTCTAGTCTGCTATTCCTCCATCATGTCTGGTTGATTTGCTTGCTAATTTCCAATAGTTCCCCAGGTTTGTGGCTATGTTGTGAGTATAGATGTTTTTCTTAAATATGGCTTCTAATAAGAGGAAATTTCCCCTCCCCGTTCTCCCAGAGTCTGGATTTTTTTTGTTTACTCACCCGTATATATAATTCACTGGTGCTGGAACTAGGAGTGCTAGGGGTGAGTAGGGGGTGCTGCTGTACCTTCTAGCTTGAAGTATTAATAACAAACACCAAATACATGGTTTCCATCATCAGCACCCCTAGTATAAAAGTTGTTCCAGCACCCCTGCATATATTTGATAATTCGCAGTGCTTACACAAACTCCAGTAGATTCTTTAGAGTTTATCTCCAAAACTCTTTGCCTAGTGAACTGCCTCTATGGTCTCAGATGGGTATGTTGAATACAATAGTTCTCTAGTGTAGTTGATAAATTTTGTTTTAAGAAAAAGTCTATTCTTAATTCAAAGACTGGGGTCACTGTCCTACAGTGATAGTACCTTTATAACTTAGGGCAGCCAGTGAAAAAACATTGTGTAAACTGAAACTGCAGTGGGAACTGAGAGAGAATGTAATTACCTAAATGAAGAATTTAACAGGACACCAGCATGAACATCCTCACTCTATTGTAAACAGTGCCATGGGATCTTTACCATAGTTGGTCATAGCCTTGGGAAAGCAGACTTTTATTTGAAATGTAAAAACAGCACAGTGCATCAGTGTTTTATTGGTGCACTGGTTCAATAATATTTCAAAGGATAGATTGCTATCTACTGAATCAAAACACCGTCCTGCTACCCCCTGCATTTTACTTTGCATTATGCAAACACTAAAATATATCTGAACTATTTCCTTAAGGCAGAGGATGCTTAACAAAATTACCACCTTAATCTTTGATATGAGTATTAGTAATTTCTCCCCAAACTTCACCCAAAGGATAACTTTATAAATAGTTAATCAGTGCTATAATACGTATATACACATACAGTATATAAATAATATAAATATTCACAAAAATCCCAGTCTGTGCTACAGTTTCTTAAATCAGCATGAATAGGTTGATATTATTCTTCACATACACATACTTTGTGGATTCCAGTTATTTTTTACCAAACAGTCTATTACTTCCTATATCTATGGTGAGGTCATAAGATGAAATATTTTCTGTACCATATGGATGACACCTAAATCTTTTATCTACCTCTGTTATATCCACTCCCAGTGCAGTCTCATTTCTGATTACTTTTTTGACATCTCTTTATAGATGACCCACTATCAAGCTCAAAATAGTAAAAACCAGAATTTAACATCTTCCATCCCCAATCCTTCTCAGATAAATACCATATAATATCATATGATTTAATATGCTGGAGAAAAGATGCAGAAGCCTTTGCCTAATTCACTGTTGATATTGTGGAGTCCTTACTTTATTTGCTGAACTTTTTATTTCTAAATGGTTTTTGTGGGCTCCATTTCTTGCTCACCACAGAGTATAGTACACAGTAGTGGATTATCTAAAAGCACTAGATTATCGATTTACAGATAGCCTTGATTAAGGAATGGGCGGTAGCAAAACTGTCCCAGAACAGCCCGGGAAAGAAATTTGTGCTTCTTACTATCAGAGGCACAATTATTTCCTTGTCTTCCTTTCTCCTGGAGGGTAGTAATTTTCAGGGGTGTAATTAACAATACTAGGTGACTAGTTTTTATATAAAACAGAAGTGAGATGTTAAAGTTAATTGTGCTGTGTCCCTTGTAGCTTTCACATTTCCTGTCTTGAATGCTTAACCTTGTAACTTTAATGTTCTCAAGGTAGTTTTCTTTATGGAATAGGAAAGTGTGTGTGTGTGTATTTAAATACGTTTGAATTTAGATTTAGAACCTGTCCTTCAAAGACTCACACACATGCATATCTTTAAACATGTGCAAGTTCTATGGATTTCAATGGGACTGGTCACATACTTTAAAGTTAAGCATATGTATAGTACTGGGCCTAAATCATAAACAATACAATAAAATATATGTGGTATAAAAAGTTGAAGATCTCTGTGGGATCCGGGCTTTAGATAGTAAACTCCTCAGGGCAAGGGTTAAGTCTTTCTCTGTACAACACACAGTGCACACCGGAACTCAGCGATAACCCATTCAATTTGATCTTGAGGCTTTAGAGCAAACAGTTTAGAAATCGTTTAGTACCCAGCTAGTAAAAAATGTTCAATGAATTGTTAATTCTGTTCTTTACCCTTGTGTGATACTTTTTATTTTATTTTAAACTAAGCATCAATGTGAAAATGCCAAAAGTGATTTTGTTCATGTCACACACACTCTCGAAATGACACTGTGGAGGAAAACATCTAGTAATGTGTATTGCTATCATTCTTCTAATAAATCTTAAAAGAAAATACTAAACAAGATAACAAAAGTTGCAGATTTTAGTCAATAGTTAAAATTTTATTATTTAACAGTACTTTTGGTATAACTGTGCTTTTTTCCCCCCACACTTATTATACATTGTTATAAATCTTAGCATACAATAGTGCTTTAAAAGTAAAAACCCTACCTGACTTCTTGTTTTCCGGTCTCACCTATACAGAGGTGTATCATCACAAATCTATAGAAAGCCTGGGATTGAAATAAATAAAATATATGTGTAATCTACGTTCTTCACAAAGACTTTTGTGATGCAATTGTCTTCTGGATTTTAATTTATTTACACTGATTGTGTCCTGAATGTTCATTGGTAGTAAAACAATACTATCTGTATTTCCAGTGTTTGAGCTTCATCCTTCACGAATGAGAAGTTGAATATTGTCAGTCTGCATTTACATAATTTAGTACTCCTAACTGGGCTTACTGATGCATTTCACAGTCATTGATGCAATACCCTTAGCTGGATACTTTTCTCTGGAATGTGTTTGATAATCTTTTGAGGCAGTGTTTCCTATTGCTTTGCATTTAGAAATTATTCGTGCCATCTCGGGTCTTTGCACTGTATACTGTAAAATTGATGCTGAAAAATGTCATCAAAGTGTAGTGTAGACATAAACAAAAACAATCACAAAGAGATTAAGCACTGTTCCAATTATCCCCAGCATGGCTAAAATAGATTCTTCTTTTTCTTCATTCTCCTCTTGCTTTTTCACATCTTCTAGGGTTGTGATAGCAGAGGTCCCCATTTTTTCTGCAGTTCTCTTCACCGATATTCTGACAGCTAGCTAGGAAAAGGAAAAAATGATAAATCTAGCCCTTTTGAACTGATAGTTTTGACATTTGCAAAAAAAATTGTGCACTACAGCTGTATGCTAAAGATCTTTTGATTTCTTAATGCTCTATTTGTTATATCTGGCTCAGTTTTTGTTTTCTTTGTGTGGTTATATTCATATTTTAAGTAGTAGTTGTTCTGTAGCTGTGGAATTAGGCATGATGTAAAATGGCTCTGGTTTGTTGTTGCAAACCAATTTAATGTTTTGTCATAAAAGCTGTTTTTAATTTGGTCGTAGTCTGTTTACCTTATTCCTTGTAAAATAAAAATTGGACACACGCAAGTGATGGTCATATAATTGAAAATGACTGTAATAGCATTTGTGATTTCTTAGCTATTGTTGAACATTGAATGTCATGGTACAACAGCAACTGAAAATACTCTTATTAGTTTAGTGATTTGTAGTGTAGAAACATCATAATACAATTCTGCAGTCTTTATAGCTATGCGTACAACTAGCAGTTGCAGGTAAGGCATTTTTTAATCTACCAGCTTTTAGCCATTGTGCAGCAGTAAATATTTAACAAAAAATGCAGATCTGTCAGTCTTCAGAGGTGATCTTATTGTACTACGCCCAGAGACCGTAATATTTTACATTATCAAAAATAAGAATTTGAAGATTTCTTGTATATAATATATAATCTTTCCATTTTTTACTACAAAAATAAGGTTGACCGGTAACCCCCGCTGTGTAGTTCTGCTTATGTTCTTAATGTGTGTGCACACACATACCTTCTTCAAGCATTTTTCTGAAATATTCTTTCCTTTTGGGATTAGGTACCTGGATGCTGTTTTTATCTGCTATGGTTTAGCATTCCTGAAGAGGAATTTCTGCTCTTAGTAAAATGTGGATTTAATCTTTCTAGTAGTCCAAATGACCCTTATTTACTTACTTAAGATTCAGAATAACATTTTGGAGTATAATTACATTTACCTCTGAAGGTGTTTTCATTCGTTAAAGATAAACACATTGCTGCTGAGAATCAAATTAAATTAAATTCTCAGCCCATAACATAACGTTGCTTAGATAACGGTAAAAAAAGAAAATATTCCTTACCCTACATTGCATCAGGAATAAAATGTCATCAGACATGCTTCTTAGTCCTCGATTCAGTGGCAAACCAACCTTTTATCTTCATGAAGGGATGCTTTTTTCATTTAAAGAGAGAGAGAGATCCTGTACGAACATGAACAATTTTTTGACAAAGAAATTAAGCTGTGGAAGTGATAGTGTTAGAAAATCTTCCAAAAATACTGACTGGCTTTATCTTTTTGTAATCTATTGAAGCTAAACATAGTTTCAGACAAACAAAACCCCTTTCAGTATTGACACAAACTGTACATTACTACCTTTTTTAATGAGTTTTTCCTTAGATGGCATATTTTGTTCACAAGCAAGTAATACGTGCCATTTAGGTTTGTTTAAAAAAAAAATTTAGAAAAGCTCCTGCTTTTGTTCAGGTGTATGTAGTTTTCTTGACTTTCCCTTCAAAAAATGAGCTTTTAATCTGCTCTGCTTCTTGCTAGCCTTCTGAAGATGCTTTTTCACCTTGACATGCTAGAACTCCAAATTCAGTAAACTGTGTATTCAATTACACTATGTAATTTTAGTCCAGACTTCGAGAAAGGATGAAAAAAATCTTTTATTGGCAGTATTGTTCAAACTGTCTCACACCTGCACTCAAAGCCTCTGAAAACAATTCCAAGATATTCTTCAGAGCGTTGCATAACTTAGCAGCCAGTAAAATCTGAGAAGTGAAAAGACACTGGCTTTGGTTGCATACCGTAGTGAGCTGTGACTTTGATTAAACATGCACTTGGCACTTGCTGAATAAAGAAGGAACTACAAACCACCCTTGCAGACAGTGAGTTGCATAACAATGTGATGGCTCTGCTGTTTCATTGTCAGGCCAGGCACATTTTAATCCTATAACAGTGAAAGTGTGCTGCTGTATAGAGGGGAGCAGAATTAACTGTACTTCAGTGTTTTCTGATGAAGTGCTGCACGCCATAGTGACATTAAGGCATTCTTGCTGAAACAGTGTTTCTGCCTTTTGTGTTTTCATGATTTGTTAGACAGGCTATTGTTTCAAACAGGAGGAATTACTACTTTTAGTGCTCTCTCTTTTTATTCTCCACCCAAAGAATGCAGTCACAATGTGTATGTCATCACGACTGTTTAGTGGACAAATGTTCCTGTTCTACTTTTATGGGCAGCAATATTTAGAATCTCTGTGTATGAATTAGACATGTATTAATAAGACTGGGAATTTTTTAGCTTGGAAAAGAGATAACTAAGGGGGATATGATAGAGGTCTTTAAAATCATGACTGGTGTAGAGAAAGTAAATAAGGAAGTGTTATTTAAGAACTAGGGATCATCAAATGAAATTAATAGGCAGCAGGTTTAAAACGAACAAAAGGAAGTATTCATTCACACAATGCACAGTCAACCTGTGGAACTCTTTGGCAGAGGACGTTGTGAAGGCCAAGACTATAACACAGTTCAAAAAAGAACTAGATAAATTTATAGAGGATAGGTCCATCAATGGATGGGCGGGGCTGGTATCCCTACTCCTTCCAGTCCAGGGACAGCGGCAGGTCATATGTCAGCCTGACCTCCCTTCGTAGTCATCCATCAATGGGCCAGGCCAAACAGCCGGCTCCGCCACTGCTGCAGCAAGTGCAGTGGCACCAGGCACCGTGGCCCCCAACACAGCCCCTGGTGGGGGCTCGCTTGGTGGCGGAGCCTCAGAAGGACCATCGGTCTCCCTCTCCAGGCCTCCAAGGAAGGAGTCAGCGGGACATATATCCTCGGCACCATGCCCAGAGACCAACCAGGTGGTGGACTCTCCGATGCCAGTGGGGACATAAAGTACTGCGCTGTGGTCTCTCCACCCAGAGGTGGTGCACAGACTTTTCCAAGTGTGGGGAACTCCCCAGGTAGACCTGTTCGCAACTTGGCAGAACTGTTGCTGTCCCCAGTTCTGCTTCGGGATGGGGGCTGGAATGAGGCACCATCTCCGATGCCTACCTTCTGTCCTGGTCAAGCCAGTTTCTCTATGCCTTTCCCCCATTCCCGCTGATCAGCAGGGTCCTGGAAAAGGTAAAGACAGACAAGGCCAGGGCCCTTCTGATTGCCCTGGCCTGATTCAGGCAGCATTGGTATGGGACCCTCACAGGCCTAGCAGTCGCACCACCGTGGCTGTTGCCATCCCACCAGGGCCACCTCCGACCTCAACCTAGCGGCACTCCACCTCATGGCGTGGCTGCTCAATGATTAGGTAGGGAGGAAAGGACAAGCTCGGAAGGGGTTCAGCGCATCCTCCTAGAAAGCAGGCAGCCTTCCATACGCCAAGCCTAATTGACAAAGTGGTCTCTGTTTTCTAGATGGGTGGATGAGCGGGGTGTTTCTTTGGTGGCTTCCCCAATCCATCTTATTCTGGACTACCTCCTTCACCTTAGAGTCCAGGACCTGGTGCCCTCGTCAGTCTAGGTGCACCTGATGGTCATCTCAGCTTTCCATCCGCCATTACAGGGCCACACAGTATTCTCCCATGCTATGACTGGCCGATTTCCTTAAGGGGTTGGATCATCTCTTCCCATATATTAGTCCCCCAGTCCCGCAATAGGACCTAAACCTGGTGGTGTCCCATCTCACGGGGGCCCCCCTTTTTGCTGCTAGCCACGTGCTCCTGGTCACACCTCTCATGGAAGGTGGCCTTCGTGGTTGTGATTGACATCGGCTAGGTGGGTCTTGGAACTCAGGGCCCTGACCTCCAAGCCCCAGTACACGGTTTTTCATAAAGATATGGTCCAGCTCTGCCCACACCCTTTGTTCCTACCAAAGATGGTCTCCGCCTATCCCCTGGGCCAGGACATTTTTCTGCCGGTCCTCTGCCCCATGCGTCCAGTGAGGAGCGCTGCCTCCACACGCTGGATGTGCGATGGGCTCTGGCTTTTTGCCTGGAGCGGACTAAGCCATTCAGAAAGTCCTCGCAACTGTTCATCACTTCGGCTGAGTGCATGAAAAGTCGGCTGATCTCCACTTAGCGGCTCTCCAACTGGATCACCTCATGCATCCGTACCTGTTATGACCTCACAGGAATCCCTCCGCCACCAATTGTGAAAGTGCACTCGACTAGGGCACAGGCCTCGTCAGCTGCCTTTTTGGCCCATGTCCCCATTCAAGACATTTGTAGGGCTGCCACGTGGTCTTCAGTTCACACGTTCACCTCGCATTATGCGATTGTCTCTCAAGACCAGGGAGAACACTGGGTTCAGCAGGGCCGTTCTCGATCCCAAGAGTTTCTGAACAGCTTGGAATCACCTGTTATGACATACACATGAGCAATCGCTTGAAGAAGAAAAGACAGTTACTTTTTCCATAACTGGTGTTAGAGATGTGTTGCACATGTCTGTTCCACATCCCTCCTTCCCCTCTGTTGCAGTTGTCTGGCAAGAAGGAACTGAGGATGGAGGGAGTGTGCAGCGCCCCTTATACCACACCATGGAGGTGCCACTCCAGGGGTTGCTAGGGCGCTCCTCAATGGGTACTGCTAGGGGAAAAACTTCCAGCACCAGTGCACATGGCAAGCACACACACCTATTGTGGAATAGACGTGAGCAACACATCTCGAAGAATACCAGTTACAGAAAAAGTAACTGTCTTCTCTCTGTGTGTGACTGCCCAGGCACACACCTTAGGAAGAACTATCTGCGAACCAACTGAATGGAGCTCACAGACCACTAATGGTCCATAGTTTGAGAGCCTCTGGACTAGCAGAATAATTCCTTAGTATGTTTGTTACCATGTACAAGCTCTCTCAGTAGTTCTTTTACATTTTAGCATTTGTGTTGAAACCGAGACTCAGTGTCTTTGTGAATTCTGAAATGTGACTGGAAAGAGGAACAATGTAAATTTAATTTGGAGACTTGAATTTATATGTTTACATTGGTTGGCATTTAGAACAAGAGAAAACATGTTATGACATTTTTATATGTAATAATGACATTGAATTTGGGAATGTTTTGTAGGGAACAAGAATAAAAATCACTATTTTAAGTGCACAAGTTATGCAGTTGTACACATTTTTTGATGCAGGTATCCAAAAGGTCGTAGTTCTTCTGTTCTTTCCATTTAAACAAAGTTAAAAGCCTCTAAGTAGAACTTTGACAATTCAACAGGGGTTGATCCCCAGAGCCTTGCAAATCTTGTTGATTATAGATCAACATTAATAGTGTATGGGAGTGGACCTTAGGCAGTACAAATGCATATAGGTTGTCATTTAAAGGTATTCATATTTCAAGATTGAGATGCAGGTGTGTCTACAAAAGACAACACTTGTATGAAATCAAAGATTTATCGCATTGAATGATATTCCACCTGATATGTGCAGCATATAAAAGTGCTTTGAAATAGTAAACTGTTCAGTCATATGTTCTCAATATTTAAAGAAATGAGACGTAAACTATGTCAAGTAATAAGAGCTCGTTCTTTCTTACAGCTGCTTATGGGTCAACTGTAGAAGTGTAAGTAAAGGTTTAGTTTTAGATAAAGGTATACAGTAACATTGCATATCCTGTACAATGTCATTAGACAGTCTGATTGAATAATGGTTAGTTCCTGAACTTTGATTCCGCAAGGAGAGTAAATGCTTTAGAAAAGTTGCAAGTAAAAGGCAGCATGTAAAGATGAGGTTTGAGAGAGGAAATGGACGGAAAAAGATTAAAGAACTGTATATATCTTTAATATATATTTAGGACAAAATATACAAGAAAATTCTGAAAATACTTCATGTCTTCTGTCCTTTAAAGGCTGTTTTCACCTGTATCTGTTTTACATTTTCCCTGGACTGCAGTGAACTGCTTGAATTAAACTGGCAAATTCAACATTAGATAACGAGCAAAATATATTCTTCTGTATTACGGTGACCAGACATCCTGTTTTTAAAGGGACAGTCCCGTATTTAAGCCCTCTTGCAGGTGTCCTGACTTTTTCTCTAAAACTGGCAAATTGTCTGTATTTTCTATCCCTAAGCCACCAGTGGTGGTGGGTCCTGCTGTTGGCTGGATCCCTGCTCACCAGCTGCCCTCTCACCAGCATTGCATAAGCGTGATCCAGTGGCCAAGAATCCGGTTGGGTGTGCAAAGCTGATGGCGGGGCAAAGATGCAGCCCCCCACTGCGTGCTGGCTCTTGGCTGGAAATGGGACGGGGGGCAGGGCCCTGATGGCCATCACTGGCTGCACGCTGCAAGCTGGGGTGGGTGGCGAGTGCGGGCAGGCAGGCGCCAAGCAGTGGCCAGTTATGTGTCGCCTCTGTTGCCCAGCTGTCAGCCCTTTACATGCTTCTCCTCTCTCTGTTATCTCCCTGCTTTCTCTTCCCCAGCCCTGCTGCTTCTCCATATTCCTAACAGCGGACTCGGCAAACACTTAGGTTATGGGGCACGAGTGACATTTGTATTTTCTTGAAAAAATATTGTTTTATATTCTGTTCCAGGGGTCAGTAACCTATGGCATGCATGCATGCCAAAGGCAGCAAGTGAGCTGATTTACTGTGGCATGCTGCTGCCGGCCTGGGGTCCCAGCCGCCGGCCCCGTTTAGCCCGCTGCTGGCCTGGATGGATGGAACCCTGGGCAGGCAGGGGGCTGAGCAGGGTCGGTGGCCAGGACCCTGGCTGGCAGGGACCGGCAGACGGAACCCCAGGCCGGCAGTGGGCTGAGCTGCTCCTGTAGATGTAAAATAGGTTATTGGTACATGAAACCTTAAATTACCGTGAATAAATGAATACTTGGCACCCCACTTAGGAAAGGTTGCCAACCCCTGTTCTATTCTATCAAGTTCTTATTATGCCCTTCACCATCATATCTGAGCACATTAATAAATAAATAATGTGAGTGAGTAAATTGATGTGAGTGCTACTTGTTACGGATGGTGTCTTCTCTATTCCTCTTCCATCCAAGTGGCAGAGGTGAACTGACTATGAGGCCTGGTCTACACTACGCTGTTAAACTGATTTTAACAGCGTTAAATCGATTTAACGCTGGACCCGTCCACACTACACTGCTCTTTATATCGATTTAAAGGGCTCTTTAAATCGATTTCTGTACTCCTACAAAACGAGAGGAGTAATGCTAAAATCGATATTACTATATCAGAATAGTGTTAGTGTGGACGGAAATCGACATTATTGGCCTCATTATTTTACAGTAGCTACCCACAGTGCACTGCTCCAGAAATCGATGCTAGCCTCGGACCATGGACGCACACCACCGAATTAATGTGCCTAGTGTGGACGCGCACAATCGACTTTATAATATGTTTTATAAAATCGGTTTAAGCTAATTCGAATTTATCCTGTAGTGTAGACGTAGCCTGAGTGTGTGTGTGTAATGAGGCATGGTGTACTTTTATTTCACGATTCTTAGTTTAATGAGTGAATTACACTCTTGAACTAGCCCTGAGAAAGTTTTCCTCTGCACTGGCAAGCTTTACATTTGCAGCAGACAGTTATATTATTACAGAAGAGCAGAATTCACTACTGCAGTCTTAATCTTATATTTCTGGTTCATCTTAAATACCCCATGCCCAGAGCATTAAGAGCCCTCAGAGTGAGGACTGAGAGTATGTCTACACGCAATTAACAGCCCATGGCCGGCCCATGCCAGCTGATTTGGGCTCACTGGGCTTGGGCTAAGGGGCTTGTTAATTGCATTGTAGACATTCAGACTTGGGCTGCAGCCCAAGCTTTGGGACCCTCCCATCCCACAGGGTTCTAGAGCCCAGGCTCCAGTCCTAGCCCAAATGTCAACACTCTAGTGAAACAGCCCCTTAGCCCGAGCCCAAGTCAGCTCACATGGGCCAGCTGCAGGTTTTTAATTGCAGTATAAGCATACCCTGACATCTTGAATTTGATGCAACTTTCTACACAAAGCCAATGTATCATGTGGAAGACCGATTTGATGTTCTTGTGAATATCCAAACTGCGAAGATGACACGCTGCTGCATTTTGTAGCAGTGGTTTCCTGAGGACTGTAGCTTTCATGCCTGTATAGGTTTTCAACTAAGGGCTAAGCAAGTTCCTGCTAGAGTCCTCCAGCAAAATTAGACTTAATATTTCTGATATCTAAGGTTTAAAAAAAAAAATCAGGATCCTTTAAATCCCACCACTTAAAAAAAAAAATATCTTTAGCGGACTTAATTACGTCATAAAGGCACAAGCAAATTACAATGATTCTTTTTCTTCTGTGGCACACCTTAAAGCCTCTATGCGGCCCCCACCAGTCAAAGATCAACTGAATGGTACTTGTTCTCTCCAGTTTGTCGCCTTCAATATCCACCTGTCAGTAATATAGATCTTTTTTGTTACTCACTGCAGACCGCCTATTCCCTTTTGCAGTATGGCTCTAATCAAGCCTAACTCTTCAAAGACTGTCTTCCGGGAGAAGATCCTGGCAGGTCTAGATAGTTTGTACTAATATACCTGCATGTCTTATGTAAAAACACAACTAAGCTGCTGGGGCAACTTCCTTTCTTTCTTCCACAGTGACTGAGAAGTATTGCATATAAGCTTTGAGGAAAAACATGTCAAATGCTGTTCTGCAGCTGGGTGTTCAGAAACTAACACATCTTACATGAGCTGCACCTGACTTTCATTTGATTCTTCCAGCCAGTTTCTCATTAAGAAGTCAGAGATGCAGGCTGCTGTCCTCAAAATGGATTTGGCTCTAGCTCATTGTTCCAGGAAATCTTTTCTTCTAATAAGACTAGTGCCGTCCTCAGGGAAGCCCCTTTGGATATGTCTACACAGCAAAGAAAAATCCACAGCTGTCCTGTGCCTGCCAACTTGGGCTCTCAGAGCTCAGGCTGCAGGGCTGTTTCATTGCTGTGTAAACTTCTGGGCTCCCATTGGAGCCCCGAGATCTGGGACCCTTCCATCCCGCGGGGTCCTAGAGCCTTCATACCAGTCCATTGTTTACACAGAAATGAAACAGTCTGCAGCCCAAACCTTGCAAGCCCAAGTTGGCTAGTGTGGGCCACTCTTGAGTTTTTCTTTGCATACACTGATCTCAGGGTATACATAGCTTTTTAAAGAGATCCCTGGTACCAGTTGCTAAAGTAAGGTGGGGTGCAGAGGTGCACAGTTGCTCCTCCACTGCTGAAGACAAGGAAAAGAGAGCGCATGGCTTCCTCTTCCCCTTGGCTAGTGAGGTAAGGGGAATCTGAAGTGACAGAAGGAGCTTTGTACCTAGCTGAGGTTTACTATGCATAATACATGAGCTCTGTTGCTCTGAATTTTTAGTGAAGAACCCATGAGTGGCATAGATTATCCAAGTCATGATATAAACTGGTCTAAATTTGTTCATTTCTTTAAAGGCTGTTCTTTATATCAATGGAGTTTGTTTTTATTCTGAAGTATCCTCAGGCAAAGTTGAAAGCTCTAGTGTGAGATTTACCTGACTTCTATCTTTTGAAATAGAGATTTGTCTTATTTAGTAGTGATTTGGTTTTTTTTGTTACCTTAATTTTATTTTGATGTAAGATCCACCTGCCTTTCAAGTACTATAGAGAATGGAAACTAATTTATTCCAATTTAAAATTAGTTGTTAGTTTGAAGTTTCAATGCATTCTTTTTGCAACCTATTCTAAACTTGATTCATTAGCAGTTAAATCCCAAGCTTAATTTTAGATCATGTTCCTGAATTTTAGAACTCACTAATAAAAACAAATTTATTCCCAATGTATTATGGTAAGGTGATAATTCTTGAAAATTAAAGAATTTTGCTGTACCTTAGTCTGCCATCTGAAGATGTGTATTTTGGAGCATTTTTGATGGTTATTTTACAATATGCATTTTTATTGTTTCCAAGTTGTAACTGCAGTTTCCTTCTACAGTAGGAACTATTTTTAGAATATTGCTGATGGTCTTCGCAGAAAGATTAGTTAAAAATGTAGCAATAGGCAGTAGAATGTAAATGTGTTCTTTTGATTACATTTATTATAGCATGAATGTACATAAGGATAAATGGCATAAAATTAAAGCTAGAACTTTTATCGTGAGTATTTATTACCCTAATCCTGTTGGAAATTAGATATATGGAATAATAAGGAAAAGATTTATGGGGATAGCTTCCTTAAGCAGTTTGTTGGCTGACCAGTAACGTCTTAAATTATATAGGGTTTAGGCCAGAACAGTGACCAATTTCAATACGTTAGACAGTTGTTTTAATATCTAGATCTGAGTGATCCCAGCATTAAAGCTGAGGAGATTATACTGTATGCATAAGTAGTGGCACAAAAATATAATTTTTTTTTATTATGAAGCACCTGTAGCCTCACCTGACTTCACTTCACACCCAAACTTAACTTTGCCCACTAAAATTTGCAAAAATATATGCAAAATTCAGTTTGTCCTTTTTTAATAGATAAAAGCTATAACCATTCCTTATCAGATTTTGTTAGATAAATCCTCCTGTATATTTCTGAAGTATATGCTATGGGAACTGCAGGTCTTAATCTTTTTAGGTTTTCATCTTAATCTGAAATGTTAGTGGCAGATTCATGTGCTGAAAGGGGCAAAACTTTGACTGAGGACATTTTACAAGATGTCTGTCTGGTCCTTCTTTCTCCTCCTCTACAAAACATATAAGGTGTTCTTTCTCCTCTGCCAATACTCCCTTGAGCATTCAAACTGATTTTTTTAAAGTAGCTGAAGAAAATTGGGTGCCCAGCACTCATTAACATTCAGGAGAGTTGTGCGCCTAAGCTCCTTAAAAATACCAACCTAACTTCTCAGAGCAATGGTATCTTCCTACTTTCTGTACTGTTATTGGTGGAAGTGATTGTAGTCCAGAACTCATCAGTTTGAACTGGTGGCTTATAAATGTATTCTTTTGATCCACCAATATGGACTATCCCATTTAGAGCTTTCAGCAGAAGAAAAGAACTGAAAAATCCAGATATTGCGTAAATATTTTATTTACTTTGGGCTATCAGGCTTATCATGCTGTCTGAGGTGGCTCACAGCTGAGTGTCACAGTCTCAGGTCAGAAAGTTAGAAAATAGGGCAGATGCCCCAAACTAGTGGTGGTATTCTATAATTAACTTTCACCGAGCCAGTAACAAATGTGCACTCCTGGATCACTAAACCAGTCTTAACATGGAGTCACAGACAGCCCTCTTAGACCATTGGTGTCCAGATTTTCCAGTCACGCCCCCCCACCCCCTTTACCAGTAATGGAATCTATCCATGCCACACACTCTTATTGCGTATTTGACTCAGCAGAGAACCTTAGGCTGAAAGTGATGTTGGGGGCTAAACTGGGGATGGGGGGAGGAGCTGGGGCTAGAGGTAGAGCTGGCCTAGGGGCAAAGTGGAGCTGTGGCTGGAGCTGGGCCAGAGGCAGAGCAGAGCTGGGGCTGGGGTTGGGGCTGGAGTTGGGCTGGAGGAGGAGCAAAGGCAGGCTGAGTGACGTTCCCTCCCTTCCCCCGTGGGGGCTGGCCTGAGCCCTGCTGCGCACCCCTCCCACCCCCGAATGTTCCTCCTCTGTTAAAGATTAATACACAAATATTGCACATATGTTTTATACTAGTAGATTTCGATGCAAGTTTGTGGTTGCTTTCATGATTGCAGTAGAAATATCATTTGAGTATGGTCTTATGCTTCAATTACTTTTTATAATAACTGCTCGATAAACAATTTAAAATATTTTTCATTATCTGATATTAGCATCCATTTGAGATTTTCTTAGACCTAGTTGGTGCCTGGTGTACTCAGCACAGTGGGATCAGATTCTGCAACAGTGTTAATTTATTGTATCACTATGAGATACCCTTCATTCCAATCCCTTCCACACCCAAATGCACAGAATTGATGTAGAATTAATCAATATTCATTGATGAATATTACTGATGGATTTTTACCTGTATTATCTAGATGCCCAGTCTGTATCTGGGCAGTCCAGCTCAGAAAACCTTTCCCCTGCCTTATATGTGCCAGGGAAGTAGTAGGGAAAATGTAATGAGCTTCCCAGCTCCCCAAGCCTCACTTACCACTGTGTTCTCTAGGCAGCCTAGTTGGTCCACCTGCATTTTTGGTTCCCTTACTCTATCGTGCTTGGTTTTATAGAACAGTAAAGGGAACATGCACAATAATTCAATAATTCCCCCTCATGGGGAAAAGTGCAGAGTAAGAGGCAATTTCAGGTAGATGCAGCAGGTCAGGGGAAAGAAACAAATGTTGGGCACATGGCTGCAACAAAACAACAAATTCTGTAACAAAAACAATTAATTTTATGGTACTTTAGAAAAATGTCAGAATTCCATGACAGCACAATCATTGAGTTCACAGGGTTCCTAGAGGCAGTTCACTCCTTTCAGACCTATTGTTTCTTTGTAGATATTTGCAGGCATCAGTTTATGCTCAGTTAACATTTTCAAGGTCATCTTTACAAGCATAAAAACTAGAAATTTAAATTGTTTCCTGAACAAAAACCAAGATTACTTTTCCAGACTTCCCTGAAAAATCCTACCATTGGCTGTAATTTGACATGGAATTGGTTTTATTTTTGGGAAAGTTAGGCAGGTGTTGGAAATTGGGATTTATTGTAAGATATTAACTTTACTCTAAGATACTGATGATGTTGATATATTGTCAATTACTGAAATTTAAAATGCTCAAAATAAGAGCCTCAGATTTATACGCTAAAAATGTGTGACTATCCCTTGTTATGGGAAGAGGAGTACTCTGGTAGTTTTCTAAGCCCAAGCCTTGTGTCACTGAAAGCATGAGTTCCTACCTATACCACATAATAGAAAATTAATATTGCAAATGTATTGTAGTCTACATTTTTCATATACCACAACTTAAGATGTTCGGAGCCTTCAGACATCAAATACAAAAGCTGATTATCTATTTTTCATAAATGTCCTTGTTTTCATTTAAGCATCTACTCTAACAGCTTAAAATTCTAATATACCACTACAGGTAGCTTTTAGTGCCTTTTTATTAATCCAACACCATATAGATTTAACCTAAAAAAAAAACAACAAAAAAAACACCTATATTTTTGTAAACATCTTTTCTAAAACCTAAGAAGTGTAATAGCAGCAGCATTTAGTCAATTACTCAAGGGGCCATTTGAGAGCCATTTATTCTAATTCTGAGCACAACAGTCTTTTCTGATGCATTTTAATATTCAAAATGGTACTGCAAGAGCACTCGTTCGTTTTTATAAGGAAAAACTGAAAAATCAGGCTAACTATAAAGACTATGGTATGCCAGCATTTTATATCACTTTTGCTTAAGGCTAAATGCTTTTTCTACACGCTTTTGAATGTAAGATGTTCTTTGGATGAATATTGTCCTCAAAACTTAACAGAATTTAGAGTGTTAATTAGACGTATTATAAAGGAGACTTGCCTCAGGTGGTTTCTGAAATAGAAAATCAAAAATCTGTAGAGCGTGAAGTATTTGGAACTGACACTATAGCCTGCAGCGTGGACTGTATTCATAGATCATATGTTTGAAAAGGTACAGTGAAGAAGCTGGTCTGGGGAAAGCCTGCAGCTGTAAATTATTTCGAAACAGTGGGAACAAAAGCTCTGCCCTTTAGGAAACTCTCTGAGCCATTAAATGTTTGGCTGTGTCTATGGCAACAAGAACGGGTTTAAAGATTTTAATTATAAACAGATAAAACTGTAATATTTTGTTCTGTTTTTCTCCTTGTAACAGTGCTGCGCTTAGCTATTCTGAAACTCTTCAGAGTGCTAATGAGATTCTTGAAATTGTTCTGAACTTTAGTACCCTTAGGGTTTCAGGCTTGTGAACAGTATTATGCCATGGCATCAGAATTAGAAGTCCTCAATAATTACTAATGTTGTTAAATATTCTATAGATACCAAAAAATGCTATAAAAATTGGTTCTGAGAGAGCTTAAGATCTATTTTACAATGATCTGGTGTTAAAACCACTAGGAAGTGTGTTCATATTGCAGTAGAGATATGGTAAACATTGAACTTGAGCTGTTTAATAAGCAAAAGGATAGTGAGGATATATTACATTTTAATGCTTGAAGTTTTACTGTCTCATTGATGAAACCTGCACAGTGGCTTTTTCCTGCTGAAATGAATGCTTTTGTATTAACAAAAATTAATATCCTTACATCTTTAAACTAATTCTTGACATACAGTTGTCGAGCTGGAATTGCTGCAGTAAATCTTGAGACAGTGTGTGTGGTTGTATTGGTTTTTCTGAGGTCAGTTGAAGACTGTTTTATGGTAACCTCAAAAGGCCCCAGTCAGGATGGAGGGGAGGGCTATTGTGCTAGCTGTTGTACATATACAAACAAAAACATAGCCCTTCCCAGAATTTAAGACAAGATGTAAAAAAAAATTAGTGAACAACTTGATGAAATTACTGAGCAATGGGTGCACAACTAGTAGAAATACTGTACTCAGAGAGTAGTTATCAATAGTTTTCTGGAAGGATGTATCTGGAGAGGTCACACAGGTTTGTCCTGGATCCAGTACTGTTCAATATTTTCATTAATAACTTGGATAATGGAGTGGAGAGAGTGCTTACAAACTTTGGGGATGACACCAGGCTTGGGAGGGTTTCCAAACACTTTGGAGGACAGGTTTAGGATTAAAACTTGACAAACTGGAAAACTGATCTGAAGCCAGCCAGAGGAAATTCATTATAGATGAGCAAAGTACTCAGATCAAATGCACAACAAATGGGGAATAACTGTTTAGATGGTAGTACTGCTTGAAGAGGATCTGGGGGTTATAGTAGATTGCAAATTGAATGAATCAACACTGATGCAGTTGCAAGACAAGGGTAATACAAATCTGGGGTGTATTAACCGCAGTGTTGTATGTAAGCCATGTGAGGTAATTGTCATGGTTTACTTAGCATTGGAGAGGCCTCAGTTGGAGTACTGTATCCAGTTCTGGGCACCACACTTAAGGAAAGGTGTGGACAAATTGGAGAGAGTCCAGAGGAAAGCAACAAAAATTATTAAAGGGTTAGCAAACCTGACCTATGAGAAAAGATTGGGGGAGGGAGGGAAACCTGGGCATATTTAGTCTTGAGAAAAGATGACTTGGCATGGGGTGGAGGGGCTTGATAAAAGTCTTAGAATGTGTTAAGTGCTATTATAAAGAGGACTGTGTTCAATTATTCCTTATGTCCACTAAAGATAGGACAAGAAGTAATAGTCTTAATCTGCAGCAAGGGAGATTTAGGTTACATATTAGGAAAAACTTTCTAACTATAAGGATAGGTAAGCACTGGAATATGCTTCAGAGGGAGGTACTAGAATCCCTGTCATTGGCAGTTTTTAAGAATAGATTAGATAAACATCTGTCAGGGGTTGGTCTAGGTATACTAGATGCCCTCTGAAGGTGTCTATTCTAGCCTACATTTCTATGATGTTGATTAATTTTTAAAAGTACTGAATTCTTATAAAATCAGTGCATCTACTCATTTGAAGTTATCAAGCATTTTTTGCTGATTCACGCAATGTGCTAAAAAACTTAAACCTGCACCTCTAGCCATTTCTAAGTACAGCGGACCCTCGCTAGAATGCACGTCTGTATAGCGCAAATTCGCTTATAGTGCGGAACTGCGCATGGATCCCAAATTTAATTACCTTCATTGGAATCCATGGTAACGCGGTCCCCATGTTAATGCGGGACTGTGCATAGAGCCAACCCCCAGCGTTCAAGCGAGATCTGGTGTATTATTATAATATATTTGATGTTTTGAAATTTTAATGCAATGTTTTCTTTCATTACCACCTTCTTCACCCTGGTTACTTCCTCTTCATTGTCCAGGCACTGCCATTCCCCACACATGCAGTAAAAGTCCCATTTTACAAAACAAAAACAAAATGCTTGCAGTTTAAAAAGGATATTATAAATGAGGTTCTTGAAGTACCCTAGGAATACCTCCTGTCATTGCAGCTTCCTCCAGAGAGGGCAGCATGATGGCAGATGAAGTTCAGTGGTTTTAAATTCAAAGTAATGCACACAGAAATAATTTGAACTATTCATACATCTAGCTTAAATGTAATAACTGAGGAAGAAAGACCTGGACATCACAGCGGGTGGCTCATTGGAGATCTCTGTTCAATATGCAGTAACAGTCAAAAAGGAATGAAAATAGAATGCCATTTATTTAAATATTTGTGGATGTTTTCCACATTTTTCAAATATATTGATTGCAATTACAACACAGAATACAAAGTGTACAGTGCTTACTTCATATTTATTTTTTATTATAAATATTTGCACTGTAAAAATAAGAGTATTTTTCAGTTCACTTAATATAAGTACTGTAGTGTAATCTTTTATCATAAAAGTTGAACTTACAAATGTAGAATTATGCACAAAAAATAAAAATAACTGCATTCAAAAATAAAACAATGTAAAACTTTAGAGCCTACAAATCCACTCAGTTCTACTTCTTGTTAAGCCAATTGCTCAGACAAACAAGTTTGTTTACATGTGCAGGAGACCATGCTGCCCACTTGTTTACAGTGTTACCTGAAAGTGAGAACAGGTGCTCACATGGCACTGTTGTAGCCGGTGTTGCAAGATATTTATGTGCTTGCTGCACTAACAATTCATATGTTCCTTTAGGCTTCAGCCATCATTCCAGAGAACATGCGTCCATGCTGATGATGGTTCTACTCAGTAATGATCCAAAGCAGCGCACACTGATGCATGTTCATTTTCATCATCTGAGTCAGATGCCACCAGCAGAAGGTTGATTTTCTATTTTGGTGGTTTGAGTTCTGTAGTTTCTGCATTGGAGTGTTGCTCTTTTAAGACTTCTGAAATCATGCTGCACACCTCATCCCTCTCAGATTTTGGATGGCACTTCATAGTCTTAAACCTTGGGTCAAGAGCTGTAGCTATCTTTAGAAATCTCACATTGGTACCTTCTTTGCATTTTGTCAAATCTGCAGTGAAAGTGTTCTGAAAACGAACATGTGCTGGGTCATCATCTGAGACTGATATAACATGAAATATATGGCAGAATACAGGTAAAACACAGAGCAGGATACATACAATTCTCCCCCAGGGAGTTCAGTCACAAATTTAAGTAACATATTATTTTTTTTACAAATGTCATGGAAGCATGTCCTCCGAAATGGTGGCCAAAGCATGAAGGGGCATACAAATGTTTAGCATATCTGGCATGTAAATACCTTGCAATTCTGGCTACAAAAGTGCCATACAAATGCCTGTTCTCACTTTCAGGTGACTTTGTAAATAAAAAGTGGGCAGCATTATCTCCTGTAAATGTAAACAAATTTGTTTATCTTAGCAATTGGCTGAAGTAGGACTGAGTGGACTTGTAGGCTCTAAACTTTTACATTGTTTTGTTTTTGAATGCAGTTATGTAACCAAAAAAAATCTTTATTTGTAAGTTGCCCTTTTATGATAGAGATTGCACTACAGTACTTGTGTGAGGTGAATTAAAAAATACGATTGTTTATAATTTTTACAGTGCAAATATTTATAATAAAAATATAAAGTCAGCACTGCACACTTTGTATTCTGTGGTGTAATTGAAATCGCTATATTTGAAAATTTTAAAAAAACCTCCAAATTGAATCAATTTCAATTGGTATTCTATTGTTTAACAGTGCTATTAAAACTGTGATTAATCGCAATTAATTTTTGAGTTAACACATGAGTTAACTGTGAGTAATTGACAGCACTAGCTATTTTATAAATGAATGATATGCACTCACCTGAAATACTGTTTAGTTCTGGTTACCCAATATAAAGGTAAAACTCCACCCCCCTAAAAAACAAAGGGGTTTAGAGATTCTCAATGAGAATGAGTTAGGGGCATGGGAAAAATCTGCTATCAGAAGACTGGAGCTGCTTACTTGAAAATTGATGAATAAGAGATGATGTGATAAAAATATACAGTCTGATTAATGATGTAGAGAAGGTAGATTGGGAATGTCTGTTCACCCTTTGTTATACAAAAGCAGGGAAAATTAAAATTGAGATGTGGCAAATTTAAAACTGATAAAAGGAAATGGTTTTTCCCATAATGCACAATTAGCCTGTAAAATTCATTGCCACAAGATATCATTGGGGTCAAGAGATTAGCAGGATTCACAGAAAGATTGGACACTTATGGATAATAAGAAAATCCAGAGTTGATATAAAAGATTTTTTTAAAACAAAGTTTCAGAAGTTATTTAAATATCATGAGTTAGTATATAAGCTAGTTTGTTAATTTTCAGGGAATTGTGGGCCGTTTACTCCATAAATGCCTCCTGCAGGATTTCTTGAACCTTGCTCTGAAGTAGCTGTTATTAGCCACTGCCATCGACAAGATACTGGACTAGTTGGAGGTGTGGGTCTGTTTTAATATGGCAGTTCTCCCTGTATCAGCGCAGCTGCCTCCATATTGGTGTGTTACACTGATTTAACTATGTTATGTTAAAAATCTAGTTAAATTGATACAAAATGGTATGTAAACAGACTTTTTGTGAAGGAGCATAGTGAACATTGCAAGGGCTCTGCAAGAAACCCTTGGGCTTACTGCATGTGTCATAGTGTAACAGCTGCACAGCTTCTAAAGTTCGCAGGAGACAGGCTCCCTTCTGTGTACCTCAAGGTTTGCAAGATAGAGCTTTCCTTGGGGTCTTGCAATATAGTTTCAGATTTAATATTCCATCCTTTCTCTTGACATTTTCTTCTTAACTTGTTTTTAGGTGTGAATATTTTGGAACTGGTATTACTGCAGCATATTTGTTGTTTCTTCTTCGAGTGCTTGCTCATATTCATTCCAAATAGGTGTGCGCGCGGCGCGTGCACGTTTCTCGGAAGAATTTTCCCCTAGCAACACCCGGCGGGTCGGCAGGCGCCCCCTGGCGTGGCGCCTTTGCGGCACCGTATATATGCCCCTGCCGACCCGGCTGCTCCTCAGTTCCTTCTTACCGCCCGTGTCGGTCGTTGGAACAGTGGAGTGCGGCTTGCTGACCTCCACTTCCCTAGCTCAACCCGTTTTTTCTCTAGTTTATACTTATAGTTGTAGTTAGTGTTAATTCTTAGTCTTTTAGTAGTAGTTAGTGTAATTTGTATATAGTTAGAGGGCTGAGGTTTCATCCTCCTCAACCCTCCGGGACCCGGGCTCATGCCTGGCTCTCCCGGCTTCAAACAGTGCTCGGCTGCCGCCGGCCAATGCCAACGGGAGACCCCACGATCGTTGCCTGAAGTGCCTGGGGGAGTCCCACCTGATGGACAAGTGCAAATCTGTAAGTCCTTTCGAACAAGGACAAAAAAGGAGCGGGAATTGCACTTAAAGCAGCTCCTTATGGAGCCGCCTTGACCCCGGCAGCTCCGGCACTCGAGACACCGAAGTCCGTACCGGACAGAATGTTCCGCATCGGCACCGAGAACGACCGGCACCACCAAAACACCATGGCACCAACAGTCGCGGCGCAGAGTCAGCCCGGCACCGCTCCCTTCGCCGAAGGCGAAGAAGTCCAAGGCTCCTGCGGCTGCAGCTAACAGCACCGCAGTCTGAGCATGGGAAACCGTGCCATCCGGCACCGCCATTCTGCCACGGACCGGTTCTCCAGCACCGACGACTCCAGCCAGGCAAGAACCGTTTGAGTCCGGTGCCAGACAGCTCTCTGGCGGATGCCCTGGTTGAGCTTGCTGTTCCCACTAGCCGGAAACCTTTGCAAGGCGAGGAAATTGATAGCGCTGACTGAACCTCCCCCGTCTCAACCCCCGGCACCGCCGGTGCGGGTAATCTCGTCTACGGGGAAGCCGGCTATGTTTCGACCGATGTCCTCGAGAAGTGGACAGCCCGGTCGAGATCGAGATCACGGCACGCTCCCGCCGTCGGTCTCCGTCACACCACCGCTCGCGCAGTCCCAGCACCGGTCTCTCTCTCGGCGCCGGTCGTACTCGCGGCACGGTCCAGGTCACGGACCGGTACTGTCTCGACGGTCTTACCTCCCGGTACCGATCCCCACAGAGCCCATCCACCGTCATTACTCGCGATCTACCTTCCAGGCACCAGGCTGGTCGCGAGGTCCCGCTCCCGGTCCGGCACCGCGTACGACTCCCGGCACCATTCGCCAATACAACACCGAGGTGGGTACCAGTCCTGGACATCTGTTCACTTTGGCCGTCACGGCACCCTCGGGTTCCTCTCACCCGGACAGCGCTCTCTACGGGGATGTGGAACCCAGAGAGCACCAGGGTCTGGGACAGGCGCCGCAGTGGTCCTTCTGGACACCTTGGGCCTATCGATCAAGCCCAAAGGTGATCCCTTGTGGTATCCCAGCTGCCGATCTTCCACCGTCGGGTACCGAGACTCTATCAGCCATCCACCCCAGAGGACGACACCTCTCCCGGCGGCGACCCAGGACCCTGAAACCTCCACACAAACGGTCCCCCTCTAGAGCAAGAACCTGAGGAGGGAACCTGTGGTCCCTGGTCTCTCGTCGTCGTCCTCTCCGACGAGGCGGTGGCGGGCACTTCAACTTCGGGCCCGCCCCCATCGACCTACCGCCACCAGGACTGCTCCGCCGCGTAGCGTTGAGCATTAACCCGCAGGTGGAGAAGTCCCCGAGGTGGAGGACCCGGTCGTGGACATTCGTCTTCAGATGCCCCGACACAGGGTCGCTCTGCCTTTCATCTATGCTCCATCCAGCAAGAGCGGACACAATATGCAGTCTCCGGCGTCTATTCCTCCAACGGCGTGGGGCGTGGAGAGGAAGACAGTGTGCCCTCTAAGGGGTTCCACCAGTACCTCTACACTCATCCTCCTCCATGCTCCGCCTGATCGTACAATCTGTCAACGAGAGGAGCGCCATGGCCAGCAGCCCCGCCCCAAAATCGCGGGGAGCTCTATATACGCTATGGACCCTTACTGGGACGCAAAGTGTATCCCGCGGGGGTCGGCAGTTGCGGTTCGCTCAAACCAACAGCGCCTCGTCTAGATACAATTTTAACACTGGCATCCATGGCCAAATTTCACTGAGCTGGTACCTCTAGACTCCCGTCTGGAGTTCCAGAGCCTGCTGGGAGGGGCAAAAGATCTCAGAAACCTCCCTGCAGGCCTCCCTCGACGGCGCAGATTCAGCGGCTAGGACCGTTGCGGCAAGGAGTAACAATGAGGAGGATTTCATGGTTGCAGGTGTCCGATTGCTCCAGAACTGAACACACATGATCCAGGACCTCCCATTCGAGGGACAGGCCTCTTTTTCGGAGAAGACGCCCACGTCTCCAAAGCCTAAAGGACAACCGTCATTATATGCGCTCCTTAGGATGCAACACCGCAGACCCAAAGAGGTCCTTCCGCGCACAGCCTCCCGCCCCTACCCCCACCACGCCCCTGTAAGACTTTAATAGACGACGGGGCCGTGTGAACCGGAGACGTCAGTCTGGTTCCCAAGGGGACAAAATAATGGTTCCGCCAAACAGGCTGCTGGGACCTAAACAAATTTTGGAAGGTGCGGTCGAGAGCAGAGCACCAGTCCCTTTCCGGTCTCCTTTCCTTTTTTTCAAAACCGCCTTTCTCCCTTCCTCGCCGGCGGTGGACCCATCTAATTCGGATCGTTGGGTTCTGCGCACGGTGGATTGGCTACCACCTCCGTTTGTTTTGCCTCCTCCCTCCCCACTCCCCATCCCTCTTCAGGGACCCTCTCACGAGCATCTCCTGTACCAGGGGTCCTCACGCTTCTCGAAATCGGAGCCATAGAGGAGGGCTCTCAGATCTCAGAGGGAAAGGTTTTACTCCAGCTATTTTTTAATCCCCAAGTCAAAAGGGTCTCCGACCCATCCTAGACCTGCGCAGACTCAACGCCTTCGTGAAGAGTTGAGTTCCGCACGGGTCTTGGGTCTATTACGTCCCGGACCGGGAGCTGGTTCGCTGCTCTCGACATGAGGACGCCTACTTTCATGTTCGATCTACCACCACACAGACGTTCTCATTTGTGGTACGGACCCACTTTCAATCACGGTCCTGCCCTTCGGTTCCCGTTCCGGACCTTGAGATGGTGTTGCCTCGCTAAGTAGGGATCCTTTCCGACCCCAAGGTAGTCATTGTAACAGGATTGAGCGGTTATGGAGGTTCAGTTGGCGTGGTAGTGGCCCGCTTCCTCCGTCGACGAGGCATGTGTGTCTTCCCCTACCTGGACGACTGGCTTGTTCGCGGGTCTTCAGAGGCTCAGGTTGCCACACACAGCATAGCGGTCATAACAGAGCTGTTCGAACTCTAGGACTCTGATCAATTTCAACAAGTCCATCCTCGTACCAACGCAGGAGGATAGACTTCATAGGAGCTCTTTTAGACTCCACTCTCACGACAGCTCGCTTCCACCCTGCCAGTTCCAGGCGATAGTCTCTACAATAGAGGGCCTACTCGCCTTCCCCACGCCTCGGCCCGGGTTTGTCTCAGCTGCTCGTCATATGGCGGCCTGCACCTTTGTACCAAGAACGCTCCCCTCCGCCTTCGCCCCTGCAAATTTGGTTGGCCTCCGTTTATCGAACCTGGAGGGACAGCATGGACATCGTCGTCACTCTCCCACAGACCGTTTTGCTCTCCCTCCGCTGGTGGCAAGACCCCTCCCTGGTATGTGCGGGCATGCCGTTCCATCCCAGGCAACCATCCTGATTCCCTGAAACAGACGCATCCTCCCTGGGCTGGGGAGCTCACATGGGGTCTCGCCGAACACAGGGTCTCTGGTCTGCTCAGGAGCTCTCACTGCACATAAACGTCCAAGAGCTGCGAGCGGTCCGCCTCGCCTGTCAGACCTTTCTCCTTCACCTGCGAGGACGTTGCGTTTTAGTGCTCATGGACAACACCACCGCGATGCACTATATAAACAAGCAGGGAGGGACCGTTCTCTCCCTCTTTGTCAGGAGGCTATTGCACTCTGGGAATTTTGCTTATAGCCACGCCGTGGATCTGTGGTCCTCCTTCTCCCAGGAGTCCAGAACGTATTGGCGGACCATCTCAGCAGGTCCTTCTCTACCCCACGAGTGGTCCCTTCGTGCGGACATAGCCCATTCTCTTTCCAGAGGTGGGGGTTTCCCCGGATCGACCTCTTCGCCTCCCACACCAACCGAAAGTGCCCCAATGCTCCTTCCGCGGTCTTGCCCGCAGATCGATCTCTCTCTCTCCTGTCTGGAACCCGCCAGGTGTTGCTAGGGGAAAATTCTTCCGACGAACGTGCACGCGGCGCGCGCACACCTACTTGGAATGAATATGAGCAACACATCTCGAAGAACAACAGTTACAAAGGTGAGAAACCGTCTTTTGTCTTTTAAATTATGTTTGCATGTGCTCTCTCTGCAGTATTTTTAAAATACATTACCACTGAAAAGTAAAATATAAGTCCTGTATTATCATCTTTATCCAATTAAGCTGCACTCGGAATGTTAAATGATTTGGAAAAATAATTTAGTGCTGCTCAATATTATCTATTTAGTGGGCCATTAGGCCTGTCTGTTCTTGGTTTGAGTATCTTAGAATATTAAAGGAAATCAAAAGAATCATTTAGATTATTGAGCTTGGGTCGTATTATTCCTTTATATCATTTAAAGTAATGTTTTTATTCTAAGAAACTGCTTGCCATTAATATATTTTTTCACAGGCCTTTGAATTTAGGTTACTATCATATATGTGTTGTTTTGGATCTACTTAGAAAATAAGATGATGTTGGTAATGCAAATTAGGTGTGTTGCAAGTCCATAAATGAGTTCTAAATTATGCAAACTATCCAATTTTTTAATCAACTCTTGGTATCCAGGGGCTGTTAACCAGGATCCAAATTTTTAAAAGTGACTTGTGATTTTGGGTGCATTAATTTTTGATTGTTCTGCTTTAGACCACTTTAAAAGGGTCTGATTTTTAGCCTGGATGCCTAGTGCTTTCTAAAAATCAAGCCTTGGTCTCAAAATGGGCCCCCAGAATTGGAGAGAGAGACAATCACTAGTCAGTTCTGAAACTTGTGGTCTATAAAGAGTCTCTTCTGACAGGAATCTTGCTGTCAGAATTTTTTTAATTGTTAATATTGCAGCAATGGAATAAAAACACTTTGAATAGTGTTGATTCAGGATAAAAGCTCAGTCTATATTGTACAAATGTGAAAAAAGACTGAGACATTATGCCACTGCAGTTATGGTAACCGTTTCCAAGAATTACGTATGTTTATCTACCAACTATGCCTTTCATTCTCAGCAGATGTGACATCAGTTTTTTGTTATATATTAAAGATTATACATTTTTTCCCTTTCTAAAATGTGACACGCTTTAGAGAACACCAAATGTCAGTAAAAGTAATAATCATGCTGTTTGTATAAATAAATAACACACGTTGCATGAAGGCTTGGACTTATTGCGGTAGTGTTAAAACAACTGTAGATGGCTCACTGGTGCAGACATTTGTAATTATTTAATTTCAGGTTTTGACTACCTGGTTAATAACCAACAATTCTGGATAATTAATATCATTAGTATCATTTCCTATTAAGCTAGATACTTTCAGTATGCCATTTTCATTTTCTTAAAAGGAATGCTTTGTGTTTGTTTAATTATTTGCATGTTTATGCATGTTTGTCCATGTGCTTGAGGTGCCTTTGACAAACCTTAAAATATTCACCGCAGAAAGAGCGCTCTAACATAATTGAGAGGCAATATTACACTCAAGTTGTAGTACTCATTTATATGAAATATGTAAATACATTTGTTTCTGTTTGGCCCTTTGTAGAGAAACTTACCTTTCATCATAATAGCCCACTTTTTAGGTGAGTTTCAAAATTAAGTCTCAGAACATGCATCGGCCTGTGAACTTGTGCTGTTTTTACCTCAATAGTAAAGCGTTTTATTGCCTCCTGTGGTGAAACAAGGAAAAGTCTGGAAGTCATGGTGTGCTCTCCAGTAACACAATAGATGACACATTCCACTTACAATAGTATTGACAATTATTACCTCAATTTTTTAATCCACAGTCCTGTAGTCATTTCTCTGGACACTTCTGTGTGCATCAAGACTGCTGGCTTTTTCTGAGTGTTGCCCTTAGATATGTACATTTCAAATGCTTGACAAACTCAAAAGATGATCCAGTAATAGTTCAGCCTCAAATATATATATTGTGCTGTCCCTTTGTACTTAAGTATGATGGTAAAATAAAGGTCCCTAAATAGAGAATAGTCATCATATGTCCAACTGTATATATTTTTAATGGTAATCTATTGTCATGTATGTATGTGTATATTTATGGTATAAATAAAGGAATGTATAGAAAATGTTTTCTGTTAATTTTATCCTTGCTCCCCATTCTTCTATATTATTAAATTTTAAAAACATATTATATACAGATACCCACAGAATTTCATACCTGGAAGTCATGCAGTAGCTACAGAATTTGTGAAAAAGCAAGTCTGTTGGTCACATTTTACCTTACAGCCTGTGAAACTTGCATTTTAAGGGGCAACTCCTGGCTCTCATTAAGTCAATAGCAAAACTTCCATTGACTTTAATAGAGTGAGGATTTCATTCTAAGTGTTCAGTGAGCTAACAAAATTGAAAGTAAACCACTTCTGACAATGGGATAACACATTTTGCCAGAGGCTACATAGATGTAGCTGATTTTTAACAGAATTATTTAGGGTCCTGTTCTGCAAAGCACTTGATCATGTGCTTAAGGTTAAGCATGCTTTGTTGAACTTTAAACTAAACTTAAATTTGTGTGTTGCTGGATATAGGCCTTAATGCATAATCTGACTGTTTGTTTTCATTCATGATGCTAGATGCTTATAGGTAGGTAAAATAACCTAAGGCTTTTCTAATAGTTACTTCCTTCTGGATGGACGTAATTGGATTATTTGTATTCATTAATGTGAATTCAGTATGTGATACTGTTGAAGTCCACGGGGTTGGGGAGAAAAATTGAAGTATGTTTCCTGGGGCCAAATAGAAATGTTCTGTAATGGTTATAGATGGAGCTACACTAACAGAATGAGAGAGCAAAAACAACGAGGCATCCTTGTGGCACATTAGAGACTAACAAATTTATTTGGGCATAAGCTTTCGTAGCCTAAAACCCATTTCATCAGATGCATGGAGTGGAAAATACAGTAGGCAGGTATAAATTCACAGCACATGGAAAGATGGGAGTTGCCTTACCAAGGTGGGGGTCAGTGTTACCGAGCCAATTCAGTTAAGGTGGAAGTGGCCTGTTCTCAACAGTTGACAAGATGGGGTGAATATCAAGGGAGGAAAAAACACTTTGGTAGTGCTAATGAGGCCAATGTAATCAAGGTGGCCCATTTCAAACAGTTGACAAGAAGGTCTGAGGATCAACAGAAGGATACTAGTTTTTGTAGTGACAAAATGAGTGGGGTTTGCCTAATTTTCTGTCCTATATAGCAGCTGACTTAAGTATAAAGCCAGTGCAGATATTTGAACTATTTTTTTCTGAGAGATGTAACATTGAATCTGAGCTTTTGGCACAAAACTCTTAATTTTTAACTGAAACTGCTGAGCTTCAGTTCATCTGCAAATTTGACACCATCAGCTCAGGATTGTACAAAGACTGTGAATGGCTTGCCAACTACAGAACCAGTTTCTCCTCTCTTGGTTTTCATTTCTCATCTGCTAGAACAGGGCCTCATCCTTCCTGATTGAACTAACCTCGTTATCTCTAGCTTGCTTGCTAGTTTATATATACCTGCCCCTGGAAATTTCCACTACATGCATCTGACGAAGTGGTTATTCACCCACGAAAGCTCATGCTCCAAAACGTCTGTTAGTCTATAAGGTGCCACAGGATTCTCTGCAAATTTTTAACTAACTCACTTGATAACCCTGAATATACAAGTATCTATTTATACAAGAAAAAAAACTGTGGATAAAAACAAGGCAAACACTCTTATCAACAAAACCAGTTAGGATACTTACTCCAGACTAGCTGTCTGTTCTAAAGAAAACTATAGCAACCTATGAGGTAAAATAAATCATTTCTCATACCCTACACAATCTTCCATGATCAAAGCTAAGACTAGATTATTAAAACACTAAGGTTAATATTAAACTTAACGAACCTATCTTGGAATAGCACTTATTTCATAGAGGAAACCACAAAGCAACATAGCAATCATTTAAGTCTTTTTGAAATGGAAAGTGCTATCCTGTGAAAGATGGTATGGCACAGCACAATGATCTACACAGAGCAGTCACCCAGAAGTTAAACCTCCTATCCATGACTGCCGTGCAGCAGAGAAGAAATCAAGCAGACATTCAAAGGACTTAGTGATAATTATAGTTTCTTTTGGGGTTTTGAAAATTTAAAGTCAGTATTAGAAAATATAGTCTGGAAACAAAGCAATTTGGTTTATGTGAGAGATCATCTCTCTGTTAAACTGCCACAGTTGAAATTGGCTCCCTCCATATAAATAAAAGGAAGCTGCTAGCTGGGCATTGTATGAGGAGTCCTTGGTTTTGGAACTCCCTCTTTCAGTCCAAGAGAGCCTGGATTTTTTTAATCATGCAAGTGTTCGTCTCTTTTCTCAGCAGCCTGGGATGCCTCACAATGGTTTGCTGCTGTAGCTCCCAACCTGCGCTCTTTACAAATAGCCAGACAGCATGCAGGTTATACCCTTGAGTGTCTTTATATAGCCACAGCCCTGGTCCAGCCACTCTGACCCCCACCAGCCTTGATTACTTCCAGCAGTCTTGATTACTACTTGCAGAGTAACCCCAATAGAATTCCAGTCCCAGATTTCCCCCCAGAAATGTGTATTCTGTGCTGTCCAGCCCTTTCCTGGACAGTCCAGATATATTAATCAGTTTCCCCTCTAAGTGGATTGACATAGAATGGACTGCCTTAAATGCAGTTACCCAAATAATTCACAAAGTTGGATTTGTTTTAATTAAAGAATAAAAGTTTATTTAACTACAAGAAGATAGGTTTAAGTGAGTACAAATATAAAGCCTTAATGTCAGAAATGGTCTCAAGAAAAAGACAAAACACGTTCTAAACTTAACAAACTAGACTTGGTTTAAGGCGAAATTCTTACCACATGTTCCCAGCAACAGAGCTGATCAAATTTCAGGTCAGGATCTACTCCTAAAGTCCATAGGCTGTTTCTTTCGTTGTCTTGTGGAAGAGAGAAATGGCTAGGGGGAGAGAACTTGGGTTGCTTTTGCCCCTTACTTTTGTACTTTAGTCACCCCTTGAACTTCAGTTTCTTGAGCCTTACCCCAAGAAGTAAGGGTGGAGAGAGAAAATCATAGGAGTGGAGGGGACCTCAAGGGATCATCTAGTCCAGTCCCCTGCAGTCATGGCAGGGTTAAGTATTATCTGGACCATCCCTGACAGTTGTTTGTCTAACCTGCTTTTAAAAATTTCCTATGATGGAGATTCCAGAACCTCCCTAGGCAGTTTATTCCAGTGCTTAACCACCCTGACAAGAAGTTTTTCCTAATGTCCAACCCAAACCTTCCTTGCTGCAATTTAAGGCTATTGCTTCTTGTCGTGTCCTCAGAGGTTAAGAACAATTCTTCTCTCTTCCTTATAACAACCTTTTATGTACTTGAAAACTGTTATGTCCCCTCTCAGTGTTCTCTTTTCCAGACTAAACAAACCCAGTTTTTTCAATTTTCCTTCATAGGTCATGTTTTCTAGACCTTTAATCATTTTTATTGCGCTTCTCTGGACTTTCTTCAGTTGTCCACATCTTTCCTGAAATGTGGCTCCCAGAACTGGACACAATACTCCAGGTGAGGCCTAATCAGTGTGGAGTAGAGCGGAAGAATTACTTCGTGTCTTGCTTACAACACTCCTGCTTATACATCCCAGAATGATGATGGGTTTTTTTGGCAACAGTGTTACACTGTTGACTCATATTTAGCTTGTGGTCCACTATGACCCTCAGATCCCTTTCTGTAGTACTCCTTCCTAGGCAGTCATTTCCCATTTTGTATGTGTGCAACTAATTGTTCCTTCCTAAGTGGAGTACTTTGCATTTGTACATATTGAATTTCATCCTATTTACTTGAAACCATTTCTCCAGTTTATCCAGATAATTTTGAATTTTAATTCTATCCTCCAAAGCACTTGCAAACCCTCCCAGCGTGGTATTGTCCACAGACTTTATAAGTGTACTCTCTATGCCATTATCTAAATCATTTTATGAAGATATTGAACAAAACCAGACCCAGAACTGATCCATATGGGACCCCATTCATTATGCCCTTCAAGCATAATTGTGAATCACTGATGATTACTCTCTGGGAATGGTTTTCCAGCCCGTTTTGCACTCACCTTGTAGTAGCTCCATCTAGGTTGTATTTCTCTAGTTTCTATGAGTAGGTCATGTGAGATAGTAACTGACTGTTATTTATCATGTTGTTATCTTCTTGATGTTTGCAAATTGATTGCTTAATTATTTGCTTCATTATCTTTCCGAGTACAGAAGTTAAGCTGACTCGCCTGTAATTTCCTGGGTTGTCCTTATTTCCCTTTTTATAGATTGGCACTATATTTGCCCTTTTCCAGTCTTCTGGAATCTCTCCCTTCTTCCATGACTTCTGAAAGATTGCTAATGGCTCAGATACCTCCTCAGTCAGCTCCTTGAATATTCTAGGATGCATTTCATCAGGCCCTGGTGACTTGAAGACATCTAACTTGTCTAATTTTTAACTTGTTATATTTGTATTTTAGCCTCTGATCTTACCTCATTTTCACTGGCATTCACTATGTTAGACGTTCAGTCACCACCAACCTTCTTGGTGACATCCGAAACAAGATATCATAAGCACCTCTGCCATTTTCATATTTTCTGTTATTTCTTTCCCTCCCCCCATTGGATAACAATCCTACCCTGTCCTTGGTCTTCCTCTTACTTCTAATGTATTTGTAGAATGTTTTCTTGTTACCCTTTATGTCTCTAGCTAGTTTGATCTGTTTTTGAGCCTTGGCCTTCCTAATTTTATCCCTACATACTTGTGGTGTTTGTTTATAGTCATCCTTTGTAATTTGACCTAGTTTCCACTTTTTGTAGGACTCTTTTTTGATTTTTAGATCACTGAAGATCTCCTAGTTAATCCAGCGTGGTCTCTTGCTATACTTCTTATCTTTCCTAGGCAGTGGGATAGTTTGCTCTTGTGCCCTTTAATAATGTCTGTTTGAAAAACTGCCAACTATCTTCAGTTGTTTTTCCCCTTGGACTTACTTCCCATGGGATCTTACCTACTAAGTCCCCGAGTTTGCTAAAGTCTGCCGTCTTGAAATCCACTCTTTATTTTGCTTTTCTCCCTCCCAGCGTTCCTTAGAATCATGAACTCTACCATTTCATGGTGACTTTCACCCAAGCTGCCTTCCACTTTCAAATTCTCAAACAGTTCCTCTAGATTTGCTTTTGACAAATAGGGAACAGCCTCTCCCCAGTAGCTTTCTCTACCGTCTGAAATAAAAAATTGTTTCCAATACATTCCACGATCTTGTTGGATAATCTGTGCCCTGCTTTGTTACTTTCCCAACAGATGTCTGGGTAGTTGAAGTCCCCCATTACCAAGTCCCGTGCTTTGGATGATTTTGTTAGTTTAAAAAAAAAAGCCTCATCCACCCTCTTCTTCCTGGTTAGGTGGTCTGTAGTAGACCCCTATCATGACATCACCCTTGCTTTTTACTCCTTTTATCCTTACCCAGAGACTTTCAACAAGTCTGTCTCGTATTTCCATCTCAATCTCAATCCAAGTGTATACGTTTTTAATAAATAAGGCAACATCACCTCCCTTTTTTCCCCTGTACTGAATACTAATACTTCCAGTTCTTCCTGTTTATTCCTCAAACTCCTTGCATTTGTGTACAGATATCTAAAATCAAGTGTGAAGACCACGAGTTTCATAACTGACTAGTGATTGTATGTGTCTCCAATTCTGGGGGCCGATTCTGAGACCAAGGCTTGGTTTTCAGAAAGCACTCCCACCTCTCACTGGTCTGGATTGCACCCCAGAATGTGACATCATCCTTGGAGGTTCTAAAGAAGTTGTTAAATACCTTTCAGGGATCATCTAGGTATATTTAATCCTGCCTCTGAGATGGACTAGATGATCACTTGGGGTCTCTTTCAGACTTGCAATTCTATGGTTTTGGATGGTTGTTAGTTTTCTTCTTCTCCTATTTAGAGTTAAGGGACTGGTAATGAGAAATGAAAACTTGTAGTATGCCTTATCTCCAAGGGTAAGATGTGCTAAATGAAACATTAAAGTGCTCCTGTGTGGTTCAACCTTTTACTAATGCGAGTTGTCAGTTAATTTTTTTGCTGGAGAAAGCAGAAATTTATTTTATCATAAACTCATTCATTTGTGAATACTCTGAACTAGAGCAATAGTTTTTCCTCTGCAGTGCTGTTAAAAATAGTATGTCCTGGGGACAGAGGAAGCAGCTGTGTAAAGTATCTGAGTATTGCTACATTCTGAGAATTTCTACAATGGTATGAAATTCAGTTGAGAAATGACATTCATTAGATATTTGAACTCATGAGTGGAAAAGAAAAATAAATATCAGGAGGGGAGAGATCTTTTTAAAGTGTGTGCATATATTTGAATCATTTGGAAGTCCTTGATTTTTAATGAAATATTTATTTCTACCTACAATTGCTTTTATAATGTATGCATACACTAAAATTTACATCATATACAATGCCAGCTTTGGTAAAATATACTAGTAAATGAAGTCTAATGTTGGGGTAATTTTAAAACATAGTTTAGTTGGGATTTTTTCCTTTTCACTTTGCTCCTTTTTTCAGGCTCTGTATTGGGGTTTAGCTTTGTCTACTGTTTTTGGCCCTGTTTGTTACTTTGAGGTTTTTCCTTACTTTCTGCTCGTTTGTACTGTGACACATCTAAAAGGTTGACTCTCATTAAATGAGAGGATAAGGGGAAAAATCAGACTATTGTTTTCAGCCACTTGAGGTCTGATTGGAAGATATATTGTTTTTTCTTTTTGTTGATTTTATAAAATATTTGTTTTCTCTCTCGTAGTTTTGGATATGGCCAGGCATGTTCCTCTCTACAGAGCTCTGCTAGAGTTGCTCCGTGCTATTGCGTCCTGCACCTCTATGGTGCCGCTGTTGCTGCCTCTGTCTGGTGAAAATGGAGAAGAGGAGGAAGAGCAGTTGGAATCTCAAGCTTCTGTTGGCACTCTATTGGCTAAAATGAAGACTTGTGTGGATACCTACACTAACCGATTGAGGTACAGTAAACATTTTAATCTCTCCTGAGCTTTCTTGTAAAGTATTTTTGGTGCATTTATTATTAATTTTAGAAAAAAACAAAAGCTGCGAAGATAAATATCTGTGTCCCACAGTCCAAAGTGATAAAACAGTGTACCATTTTATTGCCTCGGCTAGGTTGTACGGTCACTCTTCATAACATCTGATGTCATTATTCAATTAAATTGATTCTTACCAATTAGCAGACTGGTTTATGGACTACAATCTATCAGTTCAATTGAGATTTAGGTTTCATTTTTATGTATTTTGTTTTACCGTACATTCCTCTTACCAGAAGTTAAATAATAAATTTGAAACTTCCAAAATAAGTTGGTATGTTTTGGCCATGTCCTGCTTTACTAGTAGTTACTCACCGGTAGGAAAGATTGGTGCTAACCGAGTGTTTGGGGGCTTAAACCTTCCATTTTCGTTAACGTTATTCCTGCTGGGCTGCAACAAGACAAACCTAACTCTTACAGGGCTATGCATGTCCTGCTGCCAATCTAAAGATAGGAGCTGCTAAATAAGCTCACTCCCTCAGAAGTGGGAATGGAGCAGTCAGAGGCAGAGCAAATGAGGGCGACTCCCCTGGCTCAATGGCTTTCGAAAGAAAGATGACATGGTTGCCATGCCCGCTGCTTATAGGCGAAGGACCCACCTTATAAGTGGGCTCTCCCCAGAAGTTTCACTACTGAAGAAAAGCCTTTGGAGCTTGTCATTAAGGATGCTATCCAGAGGGAATCATGAGTTTTTTGCACATTTGTGTTACTGTGGATTCTGCTATAGGTGTACATGCACTTCATGTGCACAAGACTGGAAATTTTTGAGTAGCAGTGGCCATTGGGGCCACACATGCACCTTGTGCTCCCGTGCATACATATATGCGTCTTTTATGCCATGTGTTGGCATGTAGGTATGTGATACCATTTGCCAGATTTAACCTTCAGCCCTTACAACTGTGGCTGAGGTTTGTGTACACGTTAGCCAGATGCTCTGTGGACAAAAAAGGTCATAATCCTGCCCCAAGTCCTAGGAGAGTTAAATTGGTGGTTGGGCCCAGTGAACATGTGGAAAGAGACCCTGTTCTGTCTCCTCCCTGATTCACAAACTCAAAGACTTGAAGACCAGAGGCACCCAAAGGAAGAAAGAGAAAGTGCTCACAAGTTACTGCAGTTCTTCAAAAGTGTTACTTCTGCATAGTCACGCTTCCTGTCTGTATCTTCTGAAGGGCAGTTGGGACCACTCCTCCTTTTTACACCCTTGGAGACATGCAAAAGGTGAGGAGGCATGAGAGGGTGAATGGCCCAAATACTGCTCTCTGGAAGATTCCAAGCTTGCACCCTAGGACAAATTTATTCCAGTAATGTGAATATTGATATAATGCTCTCCAAGAATTACCATTACTGGTAAGGAACTTCTCTGTAACAGAAGAGCTGAAAGGTTCAGTGGCTTTATTGTATAAACACTTTTGATAAATTTACCATTCAGTGTGATCAAATTTACCTCTGAAATTTTCAGCTTGGAAATGTTTCAGTATTGGCTTTAGAAACAGAAGTTGTCTCCAGAATGTATCATCATTCATTATTCATTTAGCACAGTGTGAAAGGTAAGGATGTCATCTTTTAGCACAAGCTAAATTAAAATTTTAAATTATTAGCACGTACTGTATCTTGTCTAGCGCATGTATCATTGAAATATTGCTCAGTTTTCCATTGGCGGTCAGTACTTCAAATGTGAGCTGAGATGATCTTGTCATCTTTTTTCCAACATTTGTGAAACTCTAAATGTAAGCTTGAGAGTCTAAATTAAATTTTTAGTTTCATCTCCTCACCATTCTAGCACTTTCATCTGCCCAGACATTTGATGCAGTGCATGCAGTAATTAATCTGCTAACTGTGATAGAGTAAAATTTTTGCCTCACAGAAAAATCAGAGTTTTGGAACAGAGTTTATAGCAATAAAGATTTTTTTTTATATGTTTTTTTTTAACTGTCTAGGTAAAAGTAGAGAGAGAGAGAATGGGAGAATGTTAATATGGATTACTTATTCCCATTGAAAGAATGATGACAATTTATTCTTGATGTATTTTAACTGGGCTTGTTGATTTTTAGGTGATTTCAATGGAATTATCTTATTTAAACCTCCATAATTGGTGTTCAAAAACTGATCATCACTGCTTGTGTGTGCATGTGCATGCACACATATCTGCAGACTTATACTCTGGCTGTGGGAATGTGGGGGATCTATTCTCTTCCCGACTTCAATTTTAGAACTTCATCTGCCTTTCTCTGGCTCTCCAGTATGGCCTATGAGGCCTCTAGCAGCTTCCTCTATCCCACGTAGGTGTGGTACAGTCTTCAGCTGGGCCTTCTCCTTTTTTCCCAGAAGCACACGTGTATCAGGGGAGTTTAGAGAGATTCTTGGATCATTTTTCCCCTAATCTTCTAAACCCAGACAAAAGGAAAGCAGACTGTGTGGGAACAGTGTTCATACACAAAAAGGCAGAGCTGGAATTCCACAATTCTGAATTTGTCTTACCAGTGGCATGTGCATTTACAGATGGTGGAATAAAACCACACTTCTTTCAAATATGGATTAACGTTTTACCTTTGAATTACATCTGGTACATGAAGCTGTGTTTTTGGCCCAAAAGAAAGCTGTTGAGGTGTTTATAAAAGCCTGGTGAATGGAACCTTCTTCAGATATGCAGTCCTTTCTGCCTACAAGGGAACTACCAGCAGAAGTTTCTATATTGACAGCACATCATTCACATTGCTAGAAAGGTCCTGTTTCATGAACCCAAGCCAGACAAAAAGTTTTCAAGGAGGTCTGGTTCTAGCCTGTAACCTTTAGTCTCACTTTTGTCCCTACTTATTTTGGTGTTTTGTTTTTTCTGTGCCCCACCTCCATTTGAAGTCTAAGTTTATCTTTCACTGGAATTGAACCAAAGTATTGTTTAGCCCTTCTGATAACCACTTTAGAATGGGGATAGGAGTTTGACTTTCAGATGTGTGCGAGACTTTCCATTGTTGCTTGGGATAGACGTGGCGTAGAGTAGTTTGAGACTTCTGTCAGTGATTCCAGAAGGTCTTCCTCAAAAGAGCTTAGATCTTTTCAGATTGTAGGAATCTGTTTTTAGAACTGTGTGCTTTTGCCAGTGTTTGGGAGTGGGCAAAGACTTCTGCCATGGGTAGAGTTGGGTGTGGTTGTTTAGAAAGGGCTGTGTGATGATTTGAAGCTGTGTTCATGTATTAAGAGGATTTGTTACAGAAATGTAAAACAAAATAATAACTAGTGACTAAAAGGGAATTAAATTCAGGGCTTCACTAAAAGGGAATTCACTAAAGTGGGCTGTGTGATGATTTGAATGGGCTGTGTGATGATTTGAAGCTGTGCTCATGTATTAAGAGGATTTGTTACAGAAATGTAAAACAAAATGTAATAACTAGTGACTTAAAAGGGAATTAAATTCAGGGCTTCACTAAAAGGGAATTAAATTCAGGGCTTCACTGAGAAGGGCATGATACACAACATAATAGATAACATGAGCAATAATGCTTGTATCTTATAGCAAGAGGGCAGGAGGACACAAAGTATGAGAATGTAAAACTGAATCCTAATCTACAATAACTACAAGGTATTATATTTAGCAGGACAGTTGCCTAGATCTTTGAGATATAAATTAACCTGCAGCTGTGGCTTCCTCTCCAGTCTCTCCAACCATTATTATACTTACGGTTATAAAGGTTATTGTTTTGATATTAAACTGTAGACCTAAATTTTAGCTTTGAGTTTCTCACATATCACCAGAACCAAGGAATCTAACATTGCTAAAGCTAATTATTTAGCAGTTAGTCATTACCAGCAAAACTTGTAAACCCAAAATATAGTTTGTTTTGGGTTATCATTGTTAATACTTAACACCTAAATAATTTTCCTCTTCTCTTCAAGGAATCTAGCTGCAGAGCTGTTATGAGTATTAGCTTTGTAATGATTTGCTGAGCTGTCATACCTTGCCTTTGTGAAAATTAATAGGCCCCAGTTTGGGAATAATTTAAAGCAGCTTTTTTTGAAAGTTGGTTTCACTTTCCTGACATGAGGCTCAATCACAACCTCCTTCAATCTCACCATGTGGTGTTGAAGGCCTGGTCATCTTAATTTATACATCTTCTGCTCCACATTGAGAAATGCTGTCCTAAAGGCTGGGGGTTTCTCTTCTCATGGAGAACCAAAAGCAAGATTAATTGTAATCCTGTGTGGGTCTGGCCTTCGTTTCAGACAAACAAGTCAGGAGTATTTGTTCCGTGCTTTAGTGGGATATGTTGCCAGGTCCAAGGATGGAGGCTTTGTTTAGATTGCTTTTTACTAACAGCCACAAATCCTGTAAACAAGTGAGACCTAGCACAGTCAGATCTTAGGTTACATCTCAATGTGCTTATTAGTGCATATCTAATCCTTTAGTTTATCTGGCTAAAGGTGTGCTTTTCCCTTTTTTATTGCTCCTACATTTTAGGGAGGAGAAAGAGTCTTCAGGAGACAAGGTCCCAGGCCACATGATGAGGCAAAATAACACACTTTCTTGTTTGTTTTTAGTTATTGGTATTTTACTATTTTGAAAAGTTTAATTTTGGAGCTTACTCCATTTCCTCAACCAACTCCCTGGTTCAAATGAGGTTTGGCTTACCTAACTTTATAGTTTTGATACGTACATGTACCCAGGAGAGGTACTGTATCATACATAATATGGATTCAACCTGGAGAAACTCATTCACGTAAGTGACTCCATTAGAAATATAGTGGAACTGATCCAGACCTAGGGCATAAGGTCTTTAGAGGTACCTGCAGACTTAAGGTGGTTTGCAAGGACTCTTTAGGGTACTTCATAGAACTGGCCAAGTAAAGGAGTTTAAAAGGTTCTCAGGCTTTGCTTCTGTTTTGAGAGCGAATAGGTTAGCCAAATTAAGAGTATAACTCTATTTCCATTATGAGATTGCTTTTAATCCCCTCCTCAAACTTAACCAAAGCTGAAGAAATTGTACTCAATTTTCTTGTGTGGAATTCTGCATGAGGAAAGTTTTTCTTCAACATTTTGGGGATAGTTGGACAAGCTATTTTGAAGTATGATGATTTCAGAAGTTAAGTTTTTCACTTTTCCAAAAATCTGTTTCCCAAGTACATTATTTACCTTGCCATGGTGTTCCAGTATCAGAATTATAACTCCTTACACCTTTTGTACTCGTCTCTGTACCTTTATAAAGATAACCTTCAAGCTTTTTTCCTGCTCCTCTTTTACTTCAGAAATAGTAGCCATATAATGTTGCAATCTTTGTAAGACTGCGAATGTAATATGACGGGAAGCTAAAGCCTGCTGGTATCCAGCTTTCTATGCTAAGGGTGGGAAAGGAAGAATGTTGAGTTCTTCTCTGAGTGCTTACTCATGTTGATTCTATTCTAGGTGTGCGTGTGCCCATGTGCAGAGTTGTCTTAGTGCAGTATCTGTGGGTTCAGCTGTGGTGCTCTCTGGAGTGCAGTGCTCATGCGTCGGTATATTAAGTGCCACCAGTGCTACGCCCTCTCAGTTCCTCATTACGACCTGTGGTGGTTGGTCAGAGCACCTCTTTTCCCTTGCCTAGCAAGTGTTAGCAGTTCTCTCCTTTTCTTCAAGTTTTAGTGTCTTGTAAATAGTTTGTTTATAATAGTTAGTGAAGTAAGTACTGTAGTTAGTAAGCTAGTCTCTAGGTTTTAAGCCCTGTTCTGATTGTAACAGGCTGTTCCTGTTAGTGACCCTCATAGCAGCTGCCTGAAGTTCTTGGGGGAATCCCATGTGAAGAAGTGTTTCATCTGTAAGAACTTTCATCCCAGAACGCAGAGTGCAACATCCTTTTAAGGCCCTCCTCATAGAGGCTGCTCGCCGCCCAGCCTCTGAGCCATCCCAGCCATACTCAACTCCTACTACTTCGGCCTCGGTGCACAGTGCACCCCCGGCACCAGACTCTATCCAGCACTGCTCCTCTTCTCCTGTGCTCAAGAAGAAGTTGCAGAAGCTGGACTTCCCGACACCAGGCAGGAAAGGCCAAGGGGTATCAGGTAAAGCACCCAGTATGGGCTACCGAGATGCCCGCTCTCTTCCCCCCGAGGGATCTGCCACTAACTCCAGGAGTGATAGGAGATCCAGACTCATAGTGGGGCCGATGCCGTCCCAGAGAGCAAAGGACTCTCCCAATGCAGCCAGAACTGTGATGGACCCGGCAAAGGCTCCCTACAAGGGCAAGCCAGACGTAATAACCCCCCAGAGAGCAAGTGAATGCTGCTGGTCCCCAGAGCTGAAACAGCGCTCTGTCGCCATGCCCAAGGTCTCTACAACTGCTCTGGTCACTGGTTCAACAATTGAGATTCCTGGCACTAGGCTTCTGGTCTCAGTCCTCTTGATGAGGTTTGCCCAGAGGGAGACATCAGTCACCATATTGCTGGCACTAGTCACTCTCCTGCCAACCGTCTGCACAATGTAGATGGACATCACCTACGCTGTAGGAATGTTCTCTGACATGATACCGATCCCCCCACTTCCAGCAGCAATCCACCTATTCGAGGCACCGTTCACCCACAGTGACGTTTAGCTGCCACGCTCAGGGAGGTGGGCAGTGGCTCTCTGTCGGACACCTGTTTGCTCCCATGGTCGTGGGCTCTGATGTATGCCTTCCCACCAGTGCCCTTGATCATCAGAGTCCTTATGAAGATCAAACATGACAAGGCAAAGGTGATCCTGATAGGCTTGGCCTTGCCAGCACTGGTTCAGTACACGGCTGAACCTCTCGGTAGCTGCCCTGCAGCTGTCTCTGTGGCCAAATCTGCTGTCCCAGAACCACAGCAGTCTTCTGCACCCAAACCTGGTGGTGCTGCACTTGACAGCCTGGTTACTGTATGGCTGAATGTGGCAGAACAGGAATGCTCAGCGTGGGTCCAACATGTCCTTTTTTTAATAATGGGGAGATCCTGTCTCCTGGAACTGGAAGGGACCTTGAAAAGTCATTGAGTCCAGCCCCCTGCCTTCACTAGCAGGACCAAGTACTGATTTTGCCCCAGATCCCTAAGTGGCCCCCTCAAGTATTGAACTTGCAGGCCAATGCTCAAACCACTGAGCTATCCATCCCCCCTGCCCCCTTTTAGAATATCAGGGTTGGAAGGGGTAGCAGGAAGCCCTCCACCAGAGTGACCTAGCTGGCCAAATGGAAAAGGTTCACGTGCTGGTCCTTGGACCAAGATATCCAGACCAAACAGGCCTCGCTGCAGGTGATCCTTCTGAACTCAAGCTTAAAGGGTTATCCCTGCCATCAATTAAGATCCATTTGGCAACTATTTCAGGCTTCCACTCCCTGCGCCAGGACAGGTCATGATGGTTCGGGGCTGTGTATAGGCAGCAAGATAGCTGAGGGTCAGAGCCACTGGGGGGGTAGGAGCAGGGCAAGTGGGGCAATTTGCCCTGAGCCTCGCAGGGGCCCCGCGAGTGCTGGCCGAAAATCCCTTCCCTGGCTAGAGGTGCCTTTTTAATTTTTACTCACCCAGCGGCAGTCCAGCTTTTCAGCAGCACTTTGCTGGCGGGCCCTTCACTCGCTCCAGGTCTTCGGTGGCACTTTGGCAGCGGGTCCTTCAGTGCTGTTGAAGACGCAGAGCAAATGAAGGACCCACCACCGAAGACTCAGCACCCCACCCGGTGAGTACAAACGCCGCAGGGGGTGGCACCTTTTCTTATGTCTGCTCCCTTGCTTTGCTCAGGGTGCAGGGATGGGATAGCTAGGGACTGTGCACCAGGAGGGACTCCCCTGTGGTTACTGTTCCCCAAGGGCTCCAGGCTTCACTACTGTGGTAGGGGCTACTGGGGCTTCAGGCCCATGGCAGGGGGTGCCATGGCTCGGGGTTTCAGCCCTGCGGGGGGCTAAGGGATGGAGGTGGGCGAGGCTCAGGCTCTGAGTTCCAGCTGTGTGGCTCCGTGGCCCCCCTGAAAGGGCTTGAGGCCCCTTGGGGACGCAGCCCCCGATTGAGAACCACTGCACTAGAGTTTGAAATAATGGAGAATGTGCTGGGGGAGAATACAGCTGGCAAATACGGATTACCAAATGGATGTAGAACTCTCCTTTTGAACAGAATACAGAAGAGATTTTAAAAGAATTTGGGAGATTTTAACAGACTGGGATGCATTAAGGATAATATATTGCACTGAGATACTTCCTAAAATTACATGCATCACACAAAGTTCCATTATCACAGAGTGATAAAGTAAAAACTGTACTTGGCCAAATGGCAAAGTTAGAGGTTATTGTGAAAATATGTGCAATGGCTGACTGAGCTAACAGTTTGGTCACCATAATAATATGTCAAAGACTTGAATTCAAATTTATGAGTCTATACGTCTTTCCATGCTTCACAGGGAAGTGATCTTCCCATCATTCTGTCCAAATCCACAGCATTCTGCTGTCGCCTGTCGCACAGTCTGGATGTATGTATAGCTCTAAAGATCTTGCGGTCATGCTCCTTGTTTGTTTTGTTTTTCCCAAAATGCCGCAGTCTTTGCCCATGCAAACAATCCCTGACCAGATGGATTGTTAGACATTGTGGTGGCATTGTGCAAACCTCTGCAAACTATACAAGGCATTCAGCAAACCTATTCCTGAAGGAGTCAAAGCACACACACTACAAGCTCTCTAGTGACATCCTGGGCAGAAAGGTTATGCTTCAGCTGAGGAAATCGGCAGGGCAGCAACCTGGTCTTCTGTTAATGCTTTTATTAAACATTTAGGTGGGAGAGGTGGCTCTTTGCACATCCTAATTCTGGCCCCTGGCACACTAGTTACAGCAGCCTTGGAGCTGTGCTAAGATATATCAACTTGTGACAGCCCTGTATGATCATTACACTAGTTGTGAAGAGCTAGAGGTTGTGGGGTGGTGATGGTGAGGGTGGCAGAATAGGGTCGTTCTGCCAACCCTAATCCCCTTGGGAAATTCTGTTCTATGGAAAGATTCTTCAGTGGGTCTGGTTCTGCTCTTTAAAGATCCCTGTATCCCACCTGAGCAGAATAAAAGCCCCACATTACAGGGCACTATTGTTTGCGATGAAACAAATAGTTTTACAGATGCTTAACATTCAGGAAAGGGAGGGAGGCAGAGAAAGGGAATTTGTTAATATTGAAAACTCATATTTACATTTGTCTAATTAGCCCTCTTTTTTAACTTTCTCTCTCTTGCTTTGTTAGCTAGATATTAAATCTATCTGCTGAATTAACTACTACTGGTGTTGAACTGTTCTTAGAGTTCACTGTATGTTTTTTTGGTTCTTTTTCTTAGTCCTCAAACGTGCTTAAGTGCTTTGCTGAATTAGGGCCTATACATTTATTTACAATTTGCTTTAAAATTAAAATTGGAGGAAGACGTTTGGATTTTCCAAATCTAAAGTAAAATATATGGGATTTATTATGGAGAATAGCAACTTGTTTTGAAGAAGGTTTTTTTTTTTTAAATAATTTTTAAAACAATAATTTCTCTTTCTGTAGTTTGACCAGCCACATTTTCTTTTCCTTTGGCATATTTTTCTTTCTTGTAAATCTCGAGGGTTTTTGGGCTTCTGTCAGAAAAACTGAGGTGCAGTCTCTGTTTCTACCAAGCAGCATGAGAATTCTGAATTCAAGAGCCAATCTGTTGCCTTCACTGGGTGCTGTTAGAGCAGAGGTGGACAAATTATGGCCCGGAGGCCACGTCTGGTCCTCCAGATGTTTTAATCTGGCCCTCAAGCTCCTGCTGGGGAGCGGGTTCCGGGGTCTGCCCTGCTCGAGCGGGCTCAGGGCCTTGTCTCGCTCCAGGCGGCTCCCAGATGCAGCAGCATGTCCCCCTTCTGGCTCCTACGCATAGGGGCAGCGAGGGGGCTCCACACACTGCCCCGACCCAAATGCTGACCCCGCAGCTCCCTTTGGCTGGGAAACATGGCCAGTGGGAGCTGCAGGGGTGGCGCCTGTGGATGGGGCAGCTCACAGAACTGCCTGGCTGCACCTCTGCGTAGGAGCGGGAGGGCGGACAGGCTGCTGCTGCTTTTTCTGGGAGCTACTTGAGGTAAACACACCCCAGAGCCTGCACCCCTGGCCAACCCCTAATCCTCCTCCTCCCCCTGCCAAATCCCTCGGTCCCAGGCTGGAGCACCTGCCTGCACCCCAACCCCTCGTCCTCAGCCCCACCCCAGAGCCCTCACCCCCAAACTGAGCCTGGATCCCACTCCCGCACCCTGAACTCCTTGTTTTTGGTCGCACCCCAGAGCCCACACCTCAGGCTGGAGCCATCACCCTCTCCCGTACCCCAACCCCCAATTTTGTGAGCATTCATGGCCTGCAATACAATTTCCATACCCAGATGTGACCCTCAGGCCACAAAGTTTTCCCCCCCCTCTGTATTAGAGGCTCAGCACTTCTGAAAAGCTCTTCACTTTTTTAGGTACCAAAATACAGATTTAGGAACCTAACTTTAGGCTCCCATTTTTTTAAATCTTGGTCTATATCTCTACAAACAAAAGACTAAGGTGGAGATTTTGAAAAGCACAAATGGTGGGAGTTAAGCACCCCAACTGCCTTTTGTGCATTTAAAAATATCTTCCTGTGGCATTAATACATGTGTTGTCTAGCTCCCCTCTTTTCCTGCACTGGCACTCTTGAAAATTCAGTATTTCCTTTAAGAAAACAATGGGTCATAATCATTTTGAATAAAAAATCTGGTAGAAGGGAAAATCAGTGTTGCTACAATAAATTAACTTTTTTCTTAACATACTCTAGGGATAGCTTTATTTGATGAGGTTCAAACACCTTAAATATCACCATAATTTCCTCAGTGTTGAATGTTTTATAAATACTGTAGTATTACCACAATTTCAGCCTATTTTAAAATATACAGAGTCTTAAGTATTCAGGCGGGGAGAATAGTTTGGAGCATCAGAACATTAAATTGCTAATTTCTGCTTACATAAACAGCTTTTTGTTATGTGATGCCTATGATAATAGAAAAATAGGAAACAAGTGGTGGCTTGGCTGTTAATCTTGTTTGAATCTTAAAATGAACAGCAGTTATACCAATAAAAACTAGCAGGATCTTAAAGGGAACAAGACATTTTGTCACATTTATTGTAAATACCATAATAAAATAAAAGATAACAGAAAAACAATGTTGTTTGGTTACTTCTCATTCCTATGATTGAGATCCACCTGACGCGGATCTACAGTGAGGATATCGGGATGTCATTCGGACTGGAGAAGTGTGGCCGGATGGTAGTGAAGAGAGGGAAGGTAGTCAGACTGATGGGGTGGAACTCCAGCGGGCCACATAGCAGAATACAGACCAGCTACAAGTACCTTGGCATCCCACAGTCACATGGAAACCATGATGAGGAGGCAAGGAAGACAGCACATCCAAGTATCACCAAAGGATAAGACAGGTCCTGAAGAGCCAGCTCAGTGGGAAGAACAAGATCACCCCATCAACGGATATGCCCTCGGTCATCCAGATACCTGCCGGTATAGTGAGCTGGCCAAAAGGAGGACATGGAGGCTGCTGATGTGAAAACCCGGAAGCTCCTCACAATACGAAGGTTTCCACCCCAAGTCAACACCCAGAGACTGTATACCAGCCGGAAGGAAGGCGGGCAGGCTTGGTGAGTGTCAAAGCACTGTCCTGGATGAACCCGGAACATCCAGGAGTACATCAGTAAGATGGCCCCCAAAGATGAGCTTGCTGAGAGAATGCCTGAGCGCAGAGCAGACATGGAGCGAAGACCAAGCAGAAGAAGTGCCATGGCAAAGACAAGACCCTGCATGGGATGTACCATCGAGAGATAGCTGAGGTGGCTGACATTGGGAAATCTACCCAGTGGCTGGAAACAGGCTGGCACTCAAAGACACACTACGGCACTGATCATAGCAGCACAGGAACGAGGCACTGAGCACCAGATCCATTGAAGCAGGGGTCTACCACACTAGAGAGGACCCAAGGTGCAGACTGTGCAGAGAGGCCTCAGAGACAGTCACAACACATAGTGGCAGGATGTAAAGATGCAGCGCAGCACACTGAACGGCACAAACCAATGGTCCTGGCATTGTGTACAGGAACATCTGCATCAGCGTTTGGGCTGGACCCTCCCAAGACAGAATGGGAGATTCACAGAAGGTTTGCGAGAATAGCAGGGCTAAGATTCTGTGGACTTCAGATCAGACGGACAGGCGGTACTGGCCATCAACCAGACATCGTGGTGAATAGACAAGAGCAGAAAGAACAGCGGTGGGGATAGATATAGCGCAGTGCCAAGTGACAGCACATCAGGAGAAGGAATATGAGAAGCTGGAGAAGTACCAGAGGGCCTGAAGAGGAACTAGAGAGGATGTGGAATGTGAAGGCCAAAGTGCCCATGTGGTGTAGGAGCACTCGGGCTGTGACTCCCAGCTGTGAGTGAGAGGGGAATTTATAATCTCCATTCACACAATCTTACATACAGTTCTGTGTAGATATTATAGTTACCAGCCTAAAGTGCTTGTGACAGAATACTGTGACAGAAATACTGTACCACAAGAGTGGAGCCAAGTCCGGGTCAGTTGCACCTGTTGCTCCTGAGGCTGCAGCAAAACCATAGACTCAAAGTCCTCAGTCTTCAGAGTCCAGCTTTATAGGAATTTTCCCTATGTTAGTTCATGGGAGTTGCTCATTCTGCTGTTGTTAAATTAATCAGCAGGTTGGCTGGCTCCATGTTGGCAGCAGAATGTTACCCCAAGTCTCTTATCTCACCCTTCTTTTTACAGGCTTTTAGTTTGGATTCAAAGTCTAATGGTCTTGCTGTGTCACGCTGCCTTTGGGTTGGATTGATCACCCGTCATTGCAGGCGTGACTTTCGCTTGAACCTGGCTTGATCTTCCTTCGTGTTGTTCTTTGTCTTTTCTTTTTAGGGTGGATGCTTTTTACTTTGTTTCAACTGTTGTCTAGGGCTACGTCTACACTGCACGATTAATTCGAAGTAGTTAAACCGATATTACAAAACCGATGTTATAAAATCGGTTTGCGCATCCACAGTGCAATCACAAATCGATGCTTGCGTCCTGGTCCAAGGCTACCATCGATTTAAGGAGCGGTGCACTGTGGGTAGCTGGTCCTCAGCTATCCCATAGTTCCCACTTCCGTGTTGAGAGCACAGTGCCTGATGGGGCAGAAAACATTGCCCGAGTGGTGCTGGGTCAGCCTCACCCTCCCTTTGTGAAGGCAGCAGACAACCACTTTGGCGCCTTTTTCGTAAGAGTGCATTGAGCAAACGCCATAGTACACAGCAATCTTTCCCTTTTTTTTTCACTTGGTGGGGGGGGGGAATAAACTGAGGATGCTTCCCTGAACCACGCCAAGACACTGTGTTTGAACTACAGACATTTGGAGCTCAGCCAAGAATGGAAATAATTTTCAGAGACTGCTGTGGACTGTGGGGATAGCGGGAGTGCTCAGTACCCTTCCCTCCCTTCATGAGCGTCTCATTGAGTCTCTGGCTTCCGCGTTACGCTTGTGTCACGCAGCGCTGTGTATCCTGCAGTTTTTATTCAAACGCTTTGGCATTCGTGTTCTGTAACGGAGCAGGATACAACAGATTTGTCTCCCCATACGCGATCAGACCTAGTATCTCCCGTACGGTCCATGCTGGAGCTCTTTTTGGATTTGAGACTGCATCGCCAGCCGTGCTGATCAGAGCTCCACGCTGGACAAGCAGGAAATGTAATTCAAAGTTCGCGGGGCTTTCTGTTTACCTGCCCGCTGCATCTGAGTTCAGATTGCTGTCCAGAGCGGTAGTGGTGCACTCTGGATACCGCCGTGAGGCCAATAACGTCGATTTCCGTCCCACGAAACCCTATCCGAGTTGATCACTATCGAATTTAGCGCTACTCACCCTCTCGTTTGGGAGAGTTCCGAAATCGATTTAAGGAGGCGGTAAAATCGATATTAAATGACGACGTCATGTGAACGGATACAGCGTAAATCGGTAAGTTCGCCTTAAACCGATTTAAAGTCGCAGTGTAGACCTGGCCTAGGTCTTCAGCCGTTGGTATTGAACTTAACCTCATCAGGACAGGCTGGGGCTGGAGTTGATTTTATCATCCATACCTGCTCATTCACCACACTAAACTAACTAATAAGATTACAGCAGGTTTGCAAAATGAAGTTGGAGGAGCTTTTACAAATGGATGAGCATTTTAAACATGGGGTTTGAATTACAATATGGCAAACAGTGAACAGAAGTTACAATGCAGGCAAGTGTAGTGAATGATGAACAGAAGTTACATTAATAAAGTGAATAATTAAAAACAATTTCATTTATCAGTTCTACACAGCTGCTGTTTTTAAAACAAAGATTTACAGAGAAGCAAAAAACTCACTGGAACTAAATGAAAATGATTTTGTGAAGTGCACACTTTAAATTCTGTAATGGCTTACATAGTGTTTAGGGCATATGCATATTAGAACTTAATTTACAAATAAACTTTTTGAAAATATACACACTAAATTTAGCATTGTCAGTCTCATGCTTTCTTTTTCAAGAGCCTGTTTATATTCAGATATAAACTTTTGATTTGTAAGAAAGAAAAAAAGGTTATTTAAAATGAATTAGTCATTTACCTTAGCTACCCTTAAAAAAAAAAAAAAAAAAAAAAAATACCAATGCTATTGTACACTATTATAAGTATCTGGAATGTTTTTATTCTAAAACCCATAAGTTGGCCATTTTAATTTACATCAGGCTGAACTGATATACATAAATGGAGATTAAAATATTTAAACTTTTTGATCATTTTTTCATTATTTTTATTACTTTAAGAAAACTTTGAGAGAGCATTACAGTGTGGGGGGAAAAGCTTACACGTTTTAGGACCTAATCCTCCTCTGAGCTCTGTGCAAGGAGACCCAATGTCGGTTTGGGACCTTCAAATGTTTTTGTATTGGATTTCTGTATTAATTTTTGGTGTAAAGTACTTTGAAAATGAAAAATGTCATAGTTGGTTACAAACAACTATACTGCTGGAGCAAGAAACTGTTATTTCAGTATATTGTTTTGTCTTTCTTCAAATTTCACTTTGCTGTACCCAAAACACACATTTTTGCTGGTCCAGTCAAGATCATATGCTAATAACTGTGATATTTAAAGGAAAGAATTCAGTTTTTATCCTATTTCATGGTAGGCGTGGTGACACATTACATTTCAAAAAGGCTTTGTTGTTTTTAGTGCTAATGTTTTTACCCATTGTCAATAATAGCCAGCTTTCCGAATATTGTGTCTGATTAGTCCTATAACCTTACCCGCCCCCTCACCCCTTTTCCCCATTCTTTTCAACAAACAGGTCTAAAAAAGAAAAAGCTAAAGCAGGAGTAAAACCAGATGCTTCTGATCAAGAGCCAGAGGGGCTGACACTTTTGGTACCAGACATCCAGAAGACTGCTGAGATAGTTTATGCTGCTACCACCAGTTTGCGCCAAGCAAATCAAGGTAAAATAAAAAGTCACTATTTTGATGAATACCGTACATAGGATTTTTAGCATGCTTGTTCACATAAAATTCAGAGGCCAAGATTTTAAAAAATAGATGCCAGAAGTTAGACTGCTAGGACTTAGATGCCCAGTTGCCATTTAAGGTGGCTAAATCCAATATTTAGGCACCACTGAGATCCTCAAAATCTCTGCTCAGATGCCATGTAGCCCTGCAGATGTCTGAAGTCCCTAGTCCCTTGCAGTTCCACCATTAAATTTCCCTACGTTTTATCCAGTGAGCTGCCACAGTCTAGCATCCAGGTGCCTATCTCATCTGTATGCCTCAGCGGGTTCCTCAAAGTAGGCATTCCCCTGCGCCTCTCACCTGTGGCGCTTACTCCAGTATGCATGCTCAAATCACGTGTAACCGCCTACAAAATGGCAGGGGGATGAGGAGGAGGCAGCTTCTTTCTAACCTTTATCCCAGTTGTTAGGGCACTCACCCAGGATGTGGGAGATCCAGAATAAATTCTCTTCTGCCTGATGTGGAAAAGGGATTTGAATATGGGTTTCCCATCTCTCACATGAGTCTCTTATCCACTGAGCTATAGGATATTCTGGTATGAGTCTTTCTCAGTCTTTCCAGCTGAAGCTGTTCCACTATGTAATAAATAATTAAACATGCATTGGGCTAGAGAGAGAGAATGAGTCTCTACTCCAGTGGCTAGGGCACCCACTTGAGAAATGGGAAACTTAAGTTCAGATCCCTTCTCCACATAAGGCAGAAGTGGGGAATTGAACATTCTGTGTGAGTACCCTAATCACTGGGCTAAAGGTTGTAAGTGATTCCCAAGTAGAGATTGGTGCAGGGCCGGAGCAACCCATGAGGCGACCTAGGCAGTCACCTAGGACACTAACATTTGGGGGGGCGGTGACCAGGACCAGCGCTAGTGTTTTTAGCACCCTAGGCACACAGCCATTTTGCCACTCTGCACGCTGGCCTGTGGAGAGGTCCGCGGCTCCGGTGGAGCTGCCGCAGCCGTGCCTGCAGGAGGTCCACTGGAGCCACGGGAGCAGTGGACCGTCCGCAGGAATGCCTGTGGCAGCTCCACTGGAGCCGTGGGACCAGGGGATCCTCCACAGGCACGACTGCGGCAGGTCCACCAGAGCCACCTGCCGCCCACCCTGGCAAAATGCCATCCCCTAGTAATCCTGGCGCCCTAGGCAATTGGCTAGGCCGCCTAAATGAAAGCGCCGGCCCTGGCAGTGACCGCAGCGGCCGGATCTTCGGACACCCCGGTCGTCAGCATTTCGGGAGTAGGACCTTCCGCCGCCTCTGTCGGGGGCGGCATTTCAGGGATGGGACCTTCCACTGCCTAGGGCGGCAAAAAAGTCCCTTCGAAGGGCAGAGCTTAGATCTCATCCCCCTCTTTGGAATTTCCTGTTAACTAATTTAGGCAGCTCCCCATTCAGTGCACTGGCTTTTGTGGATCCCATTCTTAAGCGCATCTCTCTCTCCCCCTCTGCACTGCATAGGGAGCCTTGGTGCCTAATTCAGGGCTGTAGATTCCACTTGGTATCAAAGTTCCTACAAGTTAGGCACTGTAACACTTAGCATTGCAGTGCTTAAGTCCATTTGTGAATCTAGTCCTTAAGTCTTTAATTTTGGACTTAAGTGGCTTGATTTTCAAAACTACTGAACACCCAGCAGTTTCCTGGGAAAATTTGGCGCTCATTTTTAGAATTCTTGATCAGATTATACAAAACTGGTTAGTGTAAGGGACAATGCTGTATCTTCCAGTTTGTATCACAATTATGTAACATCTTGTCTAACATCGAGGAAAATGAATAAGAGAAAAGCTGACAAAGTGATAACTCTGCTGTTGCAATTAAACTGATTAAAGGAAAAAAATTCTTAATAAATTAAGTACAGAACAAAGAGCCTAAATTAAGGATTAAAATGGAAGAAATTTCATATAACATTTGGTGTCTATACAGAAATTAAAGAAACCAATAATGAATAGCTCTTATGGTAACACAAATTTTACAATATATTTGGCCTTCTACTCATAAGTCTATAGAGTAGGGAAACATGAAATTTTATAAAAAGTTAAGAAAATTATCTTAAATTCACAAAGCATGCTGATAGTTTGAGCTTTACAGTTACATTATTTGTAAAGCAAAACTTAGTCTGAAATAAAGAGCTGATTTTTGTCATCACTTGTGGGGAATATATGTTCAGTATCCTTGTCAAACCAGCCACTAGTAAATGAGAAAAGATCACATTTTAATCTTGTGTGGAAAAATATATATCATTTCCAAATTTTTATATAACAGAAAAGAAGTTGGCTGAATACTCCAAAAAGGCTTCTGTGAAGCCCAAGCCTTTGTCTGTTTTAAGGTCCCTTGAAGAAAAGTATGTGGCTGTAATGAAAAAACTCCAGTTTGGTAAGTTAAGAAGAATTAATATTGTGTAATACTTTGTGTAGAAAGAAGAATTCTAAAAACATACATTGAGGCTTCAGTCCAGGAAAGATTTGCACATGTGAATAACTTCATACAGTAGACTGTTCACGTGCAGAAGGTTACCCATATCCATATTTTCAGATTGTAGTAAGTTTCATTAGATTATGTTCAAATGTATTAAGTATGGGGGGTTTCACATACAAGTTACAAAATGATCTGTGTGTGTGTCTTTTAGTTCTCGGAGACCACTGCTGACCAACATTGTCTCCTTGTTTCCTTGTGCTTCCCCCATCTCTCTCTCTGTATCCTTTTGTTTTCTTCTGTCTTGTATTTAAATTGTAAACTGTATAGGGCAGGAACAGTCTTTTTGTTCTGTGTCTATACAGCACCTAGCATGATGGGGTCCTGGTACATGACTGGGCTCTTAGATACTATGAGAATGTAAATAATCATTTCTTAAATATTTGTGGGGGGGGGTTACAAATGCTGCAAAAACAACTGTTTAACCAACTTATTTGCTTCTATGAATAAATGTAAGACAGTATTATGTTCAGAGATACATGTCTGGAGAGTCATGAATAGGGTTGTCAAGCAATAAAAAAAATGAATCACTATTAATCGCACTGTTAATAATAGAATACTGTTTATTTAAATATTTTTGAATGTTTTCTACTTTTTCAAATATATTGATTTCAGTTACAACACAGTGTGTACAGTGCTCACTTTATATTTTTTATTACAAATATTTGTACTGTAAAAAAGATAAAAGAAATAGTATTTTTCAGTTCACCTAATACAAGTACTGCGGTGCAATCTCTTTATCATGAAAGTTGAACTTACAAATGTAGAATTGTGTGCCAAAAAAACATGCATTCAAAAATGAAACAGTGTAAAACTTTAGAGCCTACAAATCCACTCAGTCCTACTTGTTCAGCCAATCCCTAAGACAAACAAGTTTGTTTACATTTGCAGGAGATAATGCTGCCTGCTTCTTCTTTACAGTGTCACCTGAAAGTGAGAACAGGCTTTCGCATGGCACTGTTGTAGCCAGTGTCGCAAGATCTTAGGTTCCAGATGCACTAAAAATTCATATGTCCCTTCATGCTTCAACCACTCTTCCAGAGGATATGCATCCATGCTGATGATGAGTTCTGCTCGATAACGATCCAAAGCAGTGCAGACTGACACCTGTTTATTTTCATCATCTGAGTCAGATGCCACCAGCAGAAGGTTGATTTTTTCTTTTTTGGTGGTTCAGATTCTGGAGTTTCTGCATCAGAGTGTTGCTCTTTTAAGACTTCTGAAAGCATTCTCTACATCCCATCCCTCTCAGATTTTGGTACTTCCGATTCCTAAACCTTCGGTTGAGTGCCATAGCTATCTTTGGAAATCTCACATTGGTACCTTCTTTGTGTTTTGTCAGCTCTGCAGCAAAAGCGTTCTTAAAACGAACAACATGTACTGAGTCATCATCCAAGACTACTATAACATGAAATATATGGCAGAATGCGGGTAAAATAGAGCCAGAGACATACAATTCTCCCCCAGCGAGTTCAGTCACAAATTTAATTAATACATTATTATTTAATTAACATGCCATCAACATGGAAGCCCGTCCTCTGGAATGGTAGCTGAAGCAAGAAGGGGCATGTGAATGTTTAACAAAAGCCAGCTACAAAAGTGCCATGTGAATGCCTGTTTTCCCTTTCAGGTGACATTGTAAATAAGAAGCGAGCAGCATTATTTCCTGCATATATAAAGAAACTTGTTTGTCGTAGCAGTTGGCTGAACAATAAGTAGGACTGAGAGGACTTGTAGCCTCTACAGTTTTACATTTTTTTTGTTTTGAGTGCAGTTATGTAACAAAAATTCTACTTTTGTAAATCATGCTTTCACTATAAAGAGATTGCACTGCAGTGCTTATATGAGGTGAATTGAAAGATACTACCTTGTTTACAAATATTTGCACTGTAAAAATGATCATCAAAAATGATAAGTGAGTAATGTACACTTTGTATTCTGTGTTGTAATTGAAATCAATATGTTTGAAAATGTAGAAAAACATCCAAAATATTTATAATAAATTTCAATTGGTATTCTGTCATTGTTTAATAGTGCGATTTAAAACTGCAGTTAATCATGAGTAATTTTTTTGAGTTATGCACTTGAGTTAACTGCGATTAATTAATAGCCCTAGTCATGAATACTCACATAACTGGGTATTCACACCAGAAATTTTTGTGGGCCTTCTTGAAAGCTCTCTGAGTTTGGTAGCATGAAGAAGCAATAACATGAGACTTAAGTGATTAATAATTGCATGAAATACACTAGGATGAAATTCAGTAAGAACAAATGTAAAGTACTACACTTAAGATGGAATAATCAATTGCACAGATACAAAATGGGAAATGACTGCATAGGAAGGAATACTCCAGAAAAGGATCTGGGGGTTACAGTGGATCACAAATTAAATAAGAGTCAACAATGTGGTGATGTTGCCAAAAAACAAGCAGCACTCCAGACCATATTAGCAGGACTGTTGTAAGCAAGACACGAGAAGTAATTCTTCCACTCTACACACCACTGTTAAGGCTTCAGCTGGAATATTGTGTCCATTTCTGGGCACCATACTTTGGGAAAGATGTCGACAACTTAGAGAAAGTCCAGAGGAGAGCAACAAACATAAAAGGTCTAGAAAACATGACATGAGAGGAAAGATTAAAAAAACTGAATTTGTTTCATCTGGAGAAGAGAAGACTGAGGGGAAGTGTGGTAACAGTCTTCAAGTAGCAGCAAGGGAGATTTAGGTTAGACGTTAGGAAAAACTTCCTAACTGTAAGGGTAGTTAAGCACTGGAACAAATTAATCAGGAAGGTTGTGGAGTCTGTCATTGGAGATTTTAAGAACAAGTTAGCAAACATTTGTCAGGGATGCCTAGATAATACTTAGGGCTTCTCTATACTTAAAATGCTACTGTAGCACTTCAGTGTAGACACTGTTTATGCGTGAGGGCATCTCCCATCTGCATAAGTAATCCACCTCACTGAGAGGCAGTAGCTAGGTTGATGGAAGAGTTCTTTGGTTGCTCTAGCGTGGCGTTCACCAAGGGTTAGGTCAGCTTAACTATGCTGCTCTGGTGTGTGGATTTTTCACACACCTGAGTGATGTAGCTGGCTCAACCTAACCTTTCAGTGTAGACCAGGCTTTAGTCCTGCCTCAGTGCAGCGGATTGGATTTGATAACATATTGAGGTACTTTCCAGTCCTGCATTTCTGTGATTTTTATGAATCATGAATAGTCATAGCAGTAGTCATTGTGTAAATAGTTTCTGAGATGTGAAAATATCTGAACCTACAGATAAGCCATTCTAATAATAATGAAAGAAAACGAGTAAAAAAAAATCATTCTTTCAAGGATAATTCATAAACAGAAAAGGGGGCTGAACCTGTTCATAAATTGTTCGGTGTGGATAGTTCTTCCCATGCTCACATCAAGCGTTCAACAGCCAGTAGGGGCATGGGTCCATGTCAGAGATCACAACCCTAGGCTTTGCGAAAACCTTACCTCAGGCCCAAAGCCTGCAACTGAATCAGTATGGTTAGGCCCATATTGACTTCAGCAGGGTTCCACTCTAGCATAGTGGTCTGCACGTGTGGATCCAGTTCCACGTGTGGATCCGATCCTCAGTTAGCAAAATCAACCATAACTTAAGCAGAGAACTTGGCATTTGTCCTCCATGTCTCCCAGCATGGTTCATTAGTGAAAATATATACAAACCTTTTTGGTGGATTTCTGTAACATTTGTAAGATAATTCTTAGTAATTTTAATGAACATTTCAGTGAAAATTTTTTGAGGGGAAATGTTTTCCGAACTTCTAAAAAATGTATGAGTAGCATTAAAAAAAATTAAATATTTATTGCTAGATCCTCTTGCTGGCTCATACACAAAATTTTCTTTTTATTTTATCAATTAATGTGTTCCGGTCCTATAAATCTTCACATGACTAATCTGAAGTAGTCCATTTGATGTCAATGAGGACTAGTCACATGGGTGATGTAGGGCTTGGCTACACTCGAAACTCCAAAACAATGCCATGGGAGTGCTCCCGCGGCAGCGCTTTGAAGTGCGAGTGTGGTCGCAGCACCAGCACTGGGAGAGAGCTCTCCCAGCGCTGCACGTACTCCACCTCCCTGTGGGGATTAGCTTGCAGCGCTGGGAGCCACACTCCCAGTGCTGGGGCACTGTTTACACTGGCGGTTTGCAGTGCTGTAACTTGCTGCGCTCAGGGTTGTGTTTTTTCACACCCCTGAGCAAGAAAGTTGCAGCGCTGTAAAGCGCCAGTGTAGCCAAGGCCTAAGGGTTTGGAGGATTGGGTCCATGAAATGTGTGATTCCGGGGGGGCGGGAAGCTATCCCAAGAGTCAAAATACTGTATGAGAAAGTATTCTTGCAGTATTTCAGCCTCTAAAATAACAAGTACAAGAAATCATGTAGGATATTTGGTCTTGTAAAATTTTCAGTCCAATATTTACCAGACTGTGGTAAATGGAGCTTGTAATAATCACAGAAACCTTCTTGAAGGTCCCAGGATTCAAAACTTTGCATCCTAAGTCCAAAGCTTTTCACCCATCCCTAAGAGAACAGTATGGTAATTCATGGTTCAGAACAAAGCTGTAGTATTTAGACCAAGTTGCTTTGTCTGAGGGGAAAACAAAAAACCCACCTATCCCCAAAAAAACCACCACCACCACCACCAAAAAAAATAAACATCTTCCAAAAGTGAAAAAGCACTTTTTCTAGATCCCTTGTCTCATAAAAGCACTTTTCAGATTAAACTCAACATTTCCCCAATAATTTACTTCTTGCCTCAGAGCATGAACAATTTCAGACAAAAGAGTTCTCTTTCTCAGAATATTTTAATGGTGGATCAAAGTCAGTCATAATAGAAAGGCTCCCATAAACTTAATTACTGAATTCACTGCCATTCCTCTGTTATACAACATACAAGTTTGGGTGGGTGGGGGTTCAGAAGAAGAAGCCAGGACTATTATTGAAGGTGACTTGACAAATCATTTGTTGTTTTGAGAGTAGTTTGTGTCACAAATCAAGGTCTTGTTGTCATTTTGGCTACATTATCTTTTATGTTAGTATCAATTTCATTTTCAACTTATTGCCAATGAAAACAGAGAGAATGTAGCTGGGAGAGTTAGTGGTGCTATCTTTTCACCTTTGGCACCAAGTATCAAATTTATTTAATGACAAATGATAAAATCTAGTCTTGTTCTAATCTTTTATGAATATTTACCCATATGAAACATAGTTGGCAGTCTGCTCCAAATTTGATCCATGACTAGAATTATTATTATTCTTTCCTTGGGACCACAATGTGCTTAGTCTGAAATAACAGGAAGTTTTATAGATCAGAATTGAACTACATTAACATGGTTGTGCATGGAAGCTTGTAAACCTGCTGAACTATACTTGATTCTATCCAGTACTGCTTATGCTTCATTTTCTGTGGTCACTATATCAACTCACAAAACTGCCTAGAAAAGAGGAGTTAAAGGGCAGTATATGTTTTGATTACATGGGATGTAACTTTTCAATGGGTATCAGTTTGTCACTTTTTTAACATCAATCCATTAGTAACATTATTTTTCTGATGCAATAAAATATTATTTTCACTATTCTAGATACATTTGAAATGGTTTCTGAAGATGATGATGGAAAACTAGTTTTTAAAGTAAATTACCACTACATGTCTCAGGTAAAAAATGCAAGTGATGCAAACAGTGCTGCCAGGGCTCGACGTCTTGCACAAGAAGCTGTGACTCTTTCAACATCACTGCCGCTTTCATCTTCATCCAGTGTCTTTGTACGCTGTGATGAGGAACGGCTTGATATCATGAAGGTAAGAAACAGAGGTGCTTTCTGACTCTGCACTCAGTAGAATAAACATTTAGGAGAATATTTTTAAATACTCATGAGAAACATGACTATTCAATTTACGATTTTAATTGTTGCCAATTGTAACTTCTAAATAAACTTCCCATAGGTGACTACAAAGTCCTAGCAACTTGGTATATATTCCATATCCATTCTCTGTGTGTTCACTTCTGTTAAAACTGGAGAGAGGGGCCATATGAATGAAAGAAATAATAGGTGCATAATTTTATTTTTGGGATTCTTTTCAAAGTGAGGTTCTGCTCTGAAAAGCGGATAAAAACATGGTATCTTGCAGTTCTACATCAATTTCTCAATAACTTCCATATAAAATAAGCTCAATTTACAAGTAAAGTCACCTCTTTTTTTTCTAATTACTAACCCTTGAGGCTTAGCCCAGGATTTGAAAATCAAGTCAGTTTCTTGCCTCCTTTTCATGACTAGCAATAGATCTGGGGGTCGCAAATTTATTACATGAGGGGTCGCGAGCTGTCACCCTCCACCACAAACCCCACTTTGCCTCCAGCATTTATAATGGTATTAAATATGTTAAAAAGTGTTTTTAATTAATAAAAGGGTCACACTCGGAGGCTTGCTGTGTGAAAGGGGTCACCAGTACAAAAGTCTGAGAACCCCTGCAATAGATTCTGTAGGCCAAAATTTGCCCATACATATACTCGTGCAACTCCATTACATTCAAAGTATACCATTAGTGGCTCCTGTTCAACCCCATTGCCTTCAGTGGGCTTGCAGAGGTGCAACTGAGGGTATAGCTACACTGCAGTTAAACACTTGTGGCTGGCTCATGTCAGCTGACTCAAGCTTGCGGGGCTCAGGCTATGGGCTGTTTAACTGAGGTGTAGACATTTGGGCTCGGGCTAGCCCTGGGACCCTCCCCCCTCGCAGCATCCCAGAGCCTGTGCTAACGTCTGTTAGTCTATAAGGTGCCACAGGATTCTCTGCTGCTTTCACAGATCCAGACTAACACGGCTACCCCTCTGATACTAGTCCAATCCTGAACATTTACATCTCAGGCCTGGTGTACACTACGCGTTTATACCAATTTTAGCAGCGTCAAACCGATTTAACGCTGCACCCATCCACACAACAAGGCCCTTTATATCAATATAAAGGGCTCTTTAAATGGGTTTCTGTAGTCCTTCCCGACGAGAGGCGTAGCGCTGAAATCTGTATTACCATATCGGATTAGGGTTAGTGTGGCCGCAAATCGACGGTATTGGCCTCCAGGTGGTATCCCACAGTGCACCACTGTGACCGCTCTGGAAAGCCATCTGAACTCGGATGCACTGGCCAGGTAGACAGGAAAAGCCCCACGAACTTTTG